>NC_072494.1:30355000-30620000 GCF_027574615.1 Eptesicus fuscus
CTGGGGTTCAGTGCAGTCGGAACTGGGGTTCAGCATGGTCCTGAGCTTATGTCTCCTTCCCGCTAGGGCAGTTCAGTGGCGCAGGCAACAGTCCGTCCTTTGCGCCCCTTCCCGTGCGCGCCTCTGGAGCTCTGCCTTCCCCCGCTCCTCTGTGCCTGCGCCCACAGCCCAGATTCATTCCCCCCGCCTGCGCCTGGCTTCCCAGGGTTTCGCCCGGAACTGGCGCTCAGTGCAGTCGGAGCCGGCGCTTAGCGCACTCCGGAGCCTTTATCTCCTTCCTGCCAGTGAACGCCGGCCAGGCCGTCAGCCGCCCCTTCCTCTCAGGCTCCATCCTCCCCGCAGGCGCGCGTGCTCGTGTCTCCGCCAGTTTCTCCATACCTCAGGCTTTTACGGCTCCCCCGATTGTCCCCGTGGCCTTCTCCTTCCCCCCAGCTGTGGGCATTTCAGTCCGCCAGCTCTCCTGTGGTTCTGGACGATGTCCGTTCTGACCTCTAGTTGTGCCTTTGAAATTGTTGTGCCCGGCTGCAGGTTAGGTGTTTCGCCTATGCCGCCATCTTGGTTTCTCTCTAGCTGCTGTTATCTTTAGAACTGTTGTTCTCAACCTTATGTGTGTATTCAAATTAATTGGGAAGATTTTGAAAAATGCTGATGCTTGGAGTTCCCATCCTAGATCAGGATTTCTCATCTGTGACACTATTGATGTTTTTGACATAATTTTTTTGTTGTTGTTGAAGGTTGTTCTATGCATTGTAAGATATCTAGCAGCACCCCTGGCCTTTATCCATTAGAGGCCAATAACATATCTCTTTCTCCACTCTCAGTTATAACCAAAGTTGTTTCCAGACATTGCTTAATATCCAGTAGGGGCAGAAATTGACCTCAGCTGAGACATACCAGTATATCAACATATGTGTAACTCCATCTATTGAAAAAAATCCGCACTATTAACTGGTACACCTGGTACTGCCCCAGATCAGTGAAATAATAGTTTCTGGAGTTGGGGCTTTGGGCATGGGTCTTCCCTGGGGCAGATCCAGGTTTTGTGGGGCATGAAGCTTATAAAATTTGGGGGTCTTTCTTTTAGAAAAGTAGTGTATGTTACAAAATGTGTTATGAACTGAATATTCATTTAGAATGAGGAAAGAAAACATAACAAAGTATTGGTGACTTGGAGATTCATATTCCTTTCTTTTGAGATCACTGTAGACAATTTCCCAGCAAAAATTCTTTTTGATAACAACCTAGCTTTCTCTTTCCACCTATAATACCGTACACCTCCCAGCATTCACAGGGGCCCTGAGCAAGCTTTCTGAGAAATCTCCCTCTATGCCGTTTGTTGCTGCAGCACAGTGCTTTGGATGAAGGCCCAGCTCGGCAGAGCAGGCATAAAGCCCACAAGGCCTAGTTCCGTTAATCAAGATTTCAGAAAACTTGGCAGGTAGGATGCAGGTAGGGAGCACAGCAAGAGGAAATTGAAATTGTAGTCCAAACCTAAAGTCTGGAGGACCATGATTCTGATCATGACATAACTAGTTCAAACAGTGGTGCTGAGCTTTGGTTTTCAGCCTCAGCACTGAGATCCTGGGCAGGCTAATTGATCACAATTCGGGACTGGGGGGAGAGGGGAAGGGACCAGGCAGAGGAGAGGTGTGCCTCACAGGTCAATACAATTACCCTCCAGGAATTCCTCAGGAATACTGACTCCCAGGTGTGCGCAGAAACCAGGCAATGGGCAGGTCACATAGGCACACAGCAGCCATAACTGGGGAGCCAGACTCCAGGTCTTAGAGAGTAAACTTACTTCTCAGTCCCATTAGAGGAGGTTGTAAGGAGAGACTTAGCCTGTAAATACTGAGCTCTGCTTGCAGACTGTTTGTGTCCTCCTCAAATCCATATGTTGAAATCCTAGCCTCCAATGTAATGGTATTAGGAGGTAGGACCTTGGGGAAGTGATTAGGCTATGAGTGGAGTCCTCATGATTGGTCTTAGTGCCCTTATGAAAGAGACCCCATGGAGCTCCCTTGCCCCTTCCGTCACCTGAGGACACAATGAAGATGGCAGTCTATGAAGCAGGCAGTGGGCTCTCACCAGACACTGAGTCTGCCAGCAACTTGATCTTGGATTTCCCAGCCTCCAGAACTATGAGGAATACATTTCTGCTGTTTATAAGCTACCTAGTCTATACTATCTGTTATCACAGCCCGAATAAAAGAAGACAAAATTCCCGCCTCCATCTGGATGGGCTCCAGAACCTGGATGTGAGGGGGAGCGGCTAGGACTGGATATAGGCAGAAGCTGGGAACGCACCTGGGAGGCACTGAAGCAGGAAATGAGGTCAGGACTGACAGGGTAAAAGCTACTAAACCGCTCTCTTGATTCTGGGTATGGAACACGGGCGAGGTGGACCTTACAGCTCTTTATGACATCATCAAGGTTGCCTATGGAAGCGTCATGGAACCCTCTAAGATAAGATGATGAACTTAGGGGTTTTCCAGACCCCCTGAATTCAAAAGGATTGAACCTTGAAGTCACCTCTGCAATTTGTAGCCAATTTATCAGAGCTGGGGATGAGGACTACTTGGCTATGAACTGTGCTCCTCAAGGTGAGTTGGCTATGCCAAGGATCACATAGACCATTTCCATGAATTGACACCTTTAGCACACTTAATAGAGAGTGTCTGTATGCTCCATATTATTACTGCTGTCATTGCTGTAACCAAGATTGCTGGCAAGTACTGTGCCTTTAAGAGGCAGTGAAAAAGGACAGATTCCTTTTCATTCAGAATTGCCCCAGTGTAGAGTTTGGGTGAGGTTTTTGGGGACATTGATTACAGCATGAGTGATGGCATGAGGGATAAGGTGGAAGAGGGGTTTTTCAGTCTGACTCCCTGGTAACTGTGGTCCTCTCCTTATCCTACCCGTGTTCCAGTTACCCATGAGTATGGCTGCGTGTGCTCTAATCTTTATATTATAAGCCAGGGTGGCAAACTGCGGCTCTCGAGCCACATGCAGCTCTTTGGCCCCTTGAGTGTGGCTCTTCCACAAAATACCATCGCCTGGGCGAGTCTATTTTGAAGAAGTGGCGTTAGAAGAAGTTTAAGTTTAAAATTTGGCTCTCAAAAGAAATTTCTATCGTTGTACTGTTGATATTTGGCTCTGTTGACTAATGAGTTTGCAGACCACTGCTCTAGTCAAACTAATTGTCCTAATGAACCAAGGGAATCTCCATTCTGGCTCCAAGTGTTCTTCGAACCATAGGTGTGTGAATCATTCCACTAACCTAGGAAACTAACTAGAATCAGTCATTTCATCCTTCTATTGGGACACAAGTCCATCGTCCTCTCCCTTTCCTTGCCTAGTCATTAGTAATCCTGCAAATGGATAATAAAGCAGTCCAAAGAAGGCAATGGTAAGAGAAAAAGCAACAAGTTTGGATAATTTTGAAATTAAAACTTCAAACAATCTCTTGAGCAATGAGGACAAGTTGCTTAATATTAGAAGGATGTCTCTTCTCCCCATCCCCCTCCCCCGCCAAAATAACCAGAGTCTTCCATGCCATATTCCATAATTCTAGAAACTCATATTTTCTAAAGGAAATTGCTGTCTTATTCTTCTGGGTTTTTAGGTTTGTTATTTGAAAAGAACAATGTTCAGGTCTTTTTCTTAGAATTACGTTAACTCTTTTTATGCTTTGCCTTTTAACCTCTCTAATTCATGTTAGAGGCCTGAGATTCCTCCCCACTCCCTCCCCAACAAGCCGCACACTAAAAGGAAGTTTACAAAGGAGTTAAAGCATCAGCTGTGTCTCTGAGAATATATTTTTAGTTGCTATTTTCCCAACTGTGTTGGGATCTGATTCCAAGTCTGTCCGAGTCAGGCCTGTCTGGCTTCAACATCAATACTCTATCCACTCTCCCCCACTGCCCATTCTCCCAGGAGGAGAAGGAGGAGGGAGAGGGGAAAAGGGAGGGGGGAAGAGGGATGGGGAGGAGAAGAAATAAAGATGCTAAAGGTGGTTTGCTTTTGAGGGAATTCAATATCAGCTTTTTATACTTTTGAATGTAACTCTCCATCAAGATATTGTTAATAATTAATAAGGTAATAGCCTATAAATATCTATAATAGCTACTTCACAGGACTGTTGTAAGGCTACTATTAATATTTAATAAGGTGATGTTACCTTATTAATACCTAAGTATTATTTAAATCTATCTCACAGGATTGTAGTGAGAAATACAGATAAGTTTATAAAGTGGCACATCAATGGTAGTTATTAAATAGTAAATCTTACTGATCCTATGAATTTGGTAGAAACACATTCTCTAGCTCTCGAGTCAGACAGACCCAAATTTGTATGACTTTGAACAATTTATTTAAAGTCACAAAGCCTCAGTTTCTTCATTTATAATTGGTAGAAAATAGCTCCTAAGTCATAGTATTGTTGTGAAGATTAAATATGCTAATGCTATGATATTTAACATTATGCTTGTCTTGTAGAAAATGCTGAATGAACATGGTTATTATATTAATGTTATTATGAGGGCCTTATTCTGTTTTTGTTTAGTTTGTCCTTGATGCCATCATATATACCATTTCCTCGTTAAAGACTCCACATGCCTTTTCCTCCACCCCTCCTTTTTTGGAATATCTATGCTTTTAAAATTCTGAAATCAACTAGGAAAGATTCCATTGGATTTCCTTTTTTCTAATCCTCGTTGAGTCTACTTTAATTACCTTTTTTCCCTTAAATTTTCTGGGTCCTTTCTTTTTGCCATTATTACTTTAATTTAGAGCACTCACGGTGCACAATCCATTATTCAAACCTAGCACATCTTGTGACTTGGAAACACTTTTTGTTCAGTAACAGTCACCAGGCCCAGATGAGTTCAGTGGGGAATCTTACCACACATTTAAATAAGAAATTATACCATACCCTCGCCAGTCTGGCTCAGTGAATAGAGCGTTGGCCTGCAGAACAAAGGGTCCCAGGTTCAATTCCAATCAATAGAATGTACCTCGGTTGCAGGCTTCTCCCAGCCCGGGCCCTGGTGGGGGCTCATGCAGGAGACAACCAATCCATGTGTTTCTCTTACATTGATGTTTTTCTCTGTCTTTCCCTCTCCCACTCTCCCTAAAAATCAATGGAAAAATATCCTTGCGTGAGGATTAACAAACAAACAAAAAAATTATACCAATTCAACTGGAACTGTCATTCATTGCTGGTGAGAATATAAAATGAATGGTACAGCCACTTTAGAAGACAGTTTGGCAGTTTCTTACAAAACAAAACACACTCTTACCATACAATTAAGCAATCATGCTCCTTGGCATTTACTCAGAGGAGTGGGGAACTTATTTCCACATCAAATGCTACACACAGATGTTTATAGCAACTTTATTCAGAATTACCAAAACTTGGAAGCAACGAAGATGTCCCTTAGTAGGCGAATCAATAAACTGTTGTACATCCTGACAATGGAATATATTCAGCACTAAAAAGAAATAAGTTATCAAGCCATGAAAAGACATGGAGAGAACTTAAATGCAATCACTAAGTGAAATCTGCCAATCTGAAAAGGCCACATACGATATGATTCCAACTGTGTGACATTCTGGAAAAGGCAGAACTGTAGAAACAGTAAAACGATCAGTGGTTGCCAGGGTTGGAAGAGGGAGGAATAAAAAAGCAGAGGACAGAGGATTTCTAGGGCAATGAAACTATTCTGTATAAAGCTACAATGGTGGTTTTTCAACATTTTCTTTATACCTTTGTCAAAACCCATAGAATACACACCACCAAGCATGAACCCCAATGTAAACTATGAACACTGGGGTCTAATGATGTGTCAATTAGATTCATCGATCATAACAAATGTACCACTCTGATTCAGGATGTTGATCGTGCGGGAGGCTGTGCATGTGTGAGGGGAAGGGTAGTATGGGAACTTTCTGTACTTTGGCTTGGTTTTGGTGTGAACTTAAGCCTTATCTGAAAAATAAAGTTTGTTAAATAAATACACAGAGCATTAGTCTCTAATACCTTCCACTTTGACATTTGTCTCTTCTTCCTAATACATAGTTATTGTTGAAATAAATAATGTCTAATTTTGCAACCCGTTTTGAGATCTTAAGGTTCAATACAAAGGGTCTTCCTAACACCAAATGCCAGCTCCAGGCAACATTTTTAAAAAATGTATATTTTTATTGCTTTCAGAGAGGATGGAAGAGGGAGAGAGAGAACATCAATGATGAGAACCATTGATCGGCTGCCTCCTGCATGCCCCTTGCTAGGGATTTCCCCCGTAACCCGGGCATGTGCCCTTGACCAGAATTGAACCCTGGACCCTTTAGACCACAGGTTGATGCTCTATTCACTGAGCCAAACTGGCTAGGGCAACTCCGGGCAACCTTTATCCTCTTTGGCTTTTGTGGCTTTATTTATAATGTACATCTCAAAGCTAAAGGCATTTCCCAATCAATCCTAGCTTCCCTAAGAATCCATTACAAGCCTAAATATTTTTCATTACAAGAATACATAATAAGTAAACTGTGAAAATGTATATCACTTGGTACATTCATACTAAGTGGTCCTCAAAATAAATGTATTAGAAATGTATTTTAGACAGTGTGCATTAGACAGAGTTTATTAGAAATGCTAGATCTTGAAAACATACTCAGTACTAGTACCAAGTTGCACCATTTTACTTATAGCATCCTATTTTTACATTTATTTGTCTTTATTTATATTGTTAATGACATTATTTCGGGAAAGTATAAAAACACAGTAATAGTAAACAATCGAAAAGGAAGCAGGAGGGTGGGTGGGATGGGGGAGAGAACACAGGGACTTCAACTTTATTTTCAAAGTTTTCAAAAGAACCTCTTGTGAAACTGCAGGGCCCCACAGGGTAGAGTTTTGTATTGCTTTTATTTGTTCCCATGTTTCACTTTCAGTATTGAGAGGCATACCTAATTTCAGCATTCTGAAATTTGTCAACTTAATTTTGTCACTCTATCTTTACCATTACAGTTTCACAGGCGGTATCCAAAAAGAGTCTATATAGAGGTGATTTGACCTAGGATTAAATCCCAGTGCTATCATTTGTTAGTAGTTTGGTGTCAAGTAAGTTATTTAATTCTGTTTCTTTGTCTGTAAAATGGTGGTAACAAAAATATTCCTCTCGGGGTGTTATGACATACTGTCTGTATTAGTGGCTGACACAGTAAATGCTAGCTTCTTTAAGACTCAAATCCTATTCTTTCTTAGTCTTAGAACTATTTGTAGTTTGAATGAATGAATGAATGAATGAATGAATGAATGCCAGGAGATTTATATAGTCAACAATGAAGTAGCTATACTGAGATAGCAGGCTAGAAATTTTATATGGAAATATAAGAAATAAGGTAAAGTACCAGGTAACAGTTCATGAATAAGTATGTTTTAGAGGTAAAGGAAGAATAAATGAGTACTTTAAAACACACCGTTGAAGAGGAAGCTGATAAACCATTGTAAAATGTGTGATGCAAGAAATTAACTAAGTTGTTTCTACTAGCCTTAAGCTACCATCAAGAGCATGGATGGGTCTAGTTATGTCATATGATATGTCACATAGATTACCTATATTAACAACAAAATAAAAGTCATGATCCAGAGTTACTAAGAATGAAATGGAGGGTAGGGTGGAGGTGGAAAAATTTTAAAGTTAAAAAACATGAAGGTGTGCTGTGGTTTTGAATGTAATAGCAGCTGTGATTAACATGTGATCTTCTAGACAATAGACAGGTAAGCCCCTTAACAAACCAGCATTCAGAAAATTCAGAATAGTAGAAGTCTTGTTTCCTTTTTTGAGACACTCTTGGGAGAGAAAGTGCCTGCTCAAATATTTTTCAAAATAGCCAAGTATTTCTCAAAGTGTGGTCTAGCGCACCCCCAAGAAGTAAATGGATAGCATATGTCTCCAGAGGGGATATTCTGAAAAGGACACATCGATTATGTAGGATTTGAACCAAAAATGGACAACCCAGATCTAATTCACTAAACTTACAATAAGGGATATTCTATAAAATACTGGGTTTGTGTTCTTTAAAAAATGACATTGGAAACAGCTCTCTGGGAGATTCTTATATACATTAAAGCCTGAAATTAAAAAGAACCCGAGATGATTCTTATGCTTAGGCATGTTTAAGAAACCTTGAGGGTGGTTTCCTCCTGCGGGGTGAAACCCTCCGCATAGAGCTCAACTCCAGTGTCTTTTCTCCGGGCCTCTGAAGTTCAGAAAACGTGTCTTGAAGATATGACTCCAGGATCGCCATATTTTCACCAGAAGGTCGCTGTGCCAAGTTGAATATGCCATGGAGGCAATTGCACATGCAGGCACCTGTTTGGGAATTTTAGCAAATGATGGTGTTTTGCTTGCAGCAGAGCAACGGTAACATCCACAAGCTTCTTGATGAAGTCTCTCCCCCTCCCCGCGCCAACCCCCTCCCCTCCCAGAAATTTATAAACTCAATGAGGACATGGCTTGCAGTGTGGCAAGCATAACTTCTGATGCTAATGTTCTGAGTAATGAACTGAGGCTCATTGCTCAGAGGAATTTATTACAGTATCAGGAGCCAGTGGTTCCTTGTGGGCGGTTGGCTACAGCACTGTGTGATACACAGTTCGGATTTTAAGGTTAACCTTGTAAATCCCTTCGGTGTTTCACTGCTGTACATTGGCTGGGATAAGCCTCATGGCTCTCAGCTCTATCAAAGCGACCCCAGCAGAAATTACGGGGGATGGAAAGCCACACGCATCGGAAATAATAGCACCGCAGCTGTGTCAATGTTTAAACAAGACTACAAAGAAGGAGAAACGACTCTGAAGTGTCAGTACTTGCTTCAGCTATCAAAGTCCTCAAGAAGACCATGGATGTTACCAAACCTTCTGCCAAAAAAGTGGAAATTGGCCCACTAACAAGAGAGAATGGAAAGACGTTCATCCGAGTTCTCAAACAGAAGGAAGTGGAACTGTTGGTCAAAAAAAAAACATGAGGAAGAAGAAGCTAAGGCCGAACGCGAGAAGAAAGGAAAAGAACAAAGAGAAAAGGATAAAATAGAAGACAAAATGGGGGATTTTAGAAGTCAAATTTTTGGGCACCATTTCCGTGTGAAAGCTGTCCTCTTCCACACTGAGAAAGCACTGGCCTTTTTAAAAACTTGGATGGTGGGAAAGTAAGATGGCACCATCTGATCGGGCTCTCAATATTTCTGTCCAGTTGAATGATGATTGCTCTTCATGGACCTTTTCATTCTCCCTCCCTCCCCCCGCCCACCCCTCCGGCCTTTTTTGGGGGAATAAAACCAGGAAAGAATGGAAATGGTGAAGGGAAAAAAAAGAAAAAGAAACATTGAAATAGAGAAACCATTAAATTTTTGGAAGAATGTCATTCAATTCAGCGTAACAGAGAGTTACATAACTTTATCAAACTTTCATATAAGAACTTAAACTATATAATCAGTATAACTTGAATGGCTCTAGACTTTAAAAATCCCATACTCTAAGAGGCAGTATTTTAGCATCACTCTTTTGCCCATAGCTTTGTTTGATTCATAGTAATACTTAAAATAGGAGTTTGTGTCTAGAAGACTATACAATAGGAAACCAAGGGGTGAGGTGTTTTTAATGACAGTTCCCAATGAACAATCAGGTTACATTTTAAGAGAATGTTTGGAAGTTTGCATTTCCTTATAGAAATAACGTTCTGGATGAGAAGGAAGGCTTGCCAGCCTTTGGAATGACAAAGGATGGGGCACTCACTCCAGGGCCTGCCTGTGGCTGTGCTGGGAAGGAGGAGCTGGTCCAGGACACCCCCCCCCCCGCACCCCCCCGCCCCCCCCCCCCCGCCGCCCCCCTCCCCCAGCCCTACTCTGGGTTTTTCAAGATTGTGTGGTTGCCAGCAGCTGATTCCAAATAATTTAGACCTCCACTGCAGTTGATGCTTTGAAGCCAAAGTTTAAGAGAAACAAAGAATTTGAAAGCATATTTTATTAAATGTTTCTTGAAGACGTTTCAAGAGAAAACCACTTGTAAAGAAATTCTTTCTTTACTCTTCATACCTCTTTCAACTAATAAGTGCCCGTCTACCTCACGGGGTTACTGTAAGCATGCAGCATCCAATAATGTGTGTGTGTGTGTGTGTGTGTGTGTGTGTTGTGTAGAGAGAGAGAGAGAGAGAGAGAGAGAGAGAGAGAGAGAGAGAGAGATTTGTTGACTGCAAGGTGCAGAGGAAATGCAAGGTGGCATGATTTTCATTGCAACAGAGTCAGTCCCCAGTATGACAAATTAACCTTAAAGACACAGTTGGAATAGGAGCAGAGTGAAAAATTTCTGCTCAAACCTCATACGATTTAAGCAGATGAGAGCCACGGAAAGAGCCAAGCTGCTCCGAGAAGGCTTGGATAAGAGGGAGAAATTTAACCCGGGTAAGCACAAGTAATATGCTTTAGAGGAAACATTAAACACACTATCGGCCCTGAATGGCTTGTTAACTCGGGTGTATCAGGTGATCAGGGAGCAGGTGTAGCACAGAAAAGGTGTGGTGGGTAGAGAGGCTGGACCACTGCAAGCTGGCTAAGGGACTGCATGGGGACCACAGAGGGCCACTAACCACTGACAGGACTGAGGAGTTTCCTGGGATGTGGAACTTTGAATGCTAAAATGATAAAAGTCTTGGGCAAACCACGAGGAGTTGTTCACACTGTAAGACCACAACGGCTCTATTTCTGACACAATCTGTGATGCACAAGCCACATAACTTCTCCACACCTATTTCCATTGTTCATGTGGATTATCCTGTGTTCCTTTCCTAAGGGGGAATTCTTCTCCCTCATCAAACATCACTAAAGTCCATACCTCAACACCAGAGCAAAGATACTCTGGTGTTGTTGTTTTAAAACATATTTTTATTGATTTTAGAGAAGAAGGGAGAGAGATATAGAAACCTCAATGATGAGAAAGAACCACACTGGGATTCAGCCCACAACCTGGGCATGTGCCCTGACCAGGAATAGAACTGTGTCCTCCTGGTTCATAGGTCGACACTCAACCACTGAGCCATGCCAACTGGGCATCCAATGTTGTGGTTTTTTTTTTTTTATTTGAGGGAAAACCCAGAAATATAGGACATTTATGAGCTATAAGGTTCCATAATAAGTTAGGAGCTTGTTGTCAGTCAATGGCAGGACTTGGAGGTGTGAAAGAAAGCTGAAGTCACGAGAATCAGTGGCGTCTCCTGTGGATGGAGGTGAGGGCAGAGGAAAGGGAGAAGAAGCTAGTTCAAAGCAGCTCATCTGGATACTATTTCCAGAAAGAAGTCCATGCTGGGAAAATCTGTGGACAGAATCCAAGAAAATTGCCAAGTTGGAATTCAAGTAACTGTGAGGAGAGCAGTTTTGTCCAGAAACTAAGGGAAACGCAGGACCTTAAAAAGACCTAGCTTTTCCAAGGGGCTGGAGCAGCTGAAGAAGGTGGAGCTGACTTTGAACTAGAGGCGGAGCTTGGAAGGACAGAGAAATGGAGAGGATGAAGCTACGGAAGGACCAGCAGGTAAAGAGGTGAGATGGAGGAGATGGAACTTGTTTGCATTCTGGGTGGAGTGCCATGAAACTGTGCACCTGGAACTTCTCAAATCTGTCCAGTTTGTATGCTGAGATCTCCTTAAAGTGCAGGTTCCTAATTGGGCAATTAATTATGGCTAGCCACTGCAACAAGCATGCAGAAGGAATCTGTGAAAGAGAAGAATGAAGTCTCACCTTAATTTGAGGCAGTATGGTGCTCTCTATAAATGCGGTCATTACTCAGAGAAGGGACTCAGAGTCTCGGATAAGCACACAGACTTCCCCTGGCTGTTGAAAGACGGTCCAAAAGAAGGAAGGATGGCATGCCAGGTAAGGGAGACAGCCAAAATGAAGCTATGGGATATGCTTATTTAGAAAAAGTGGAGGAGGCTGGTTGAGAAGTCAATGAGAATTGAAGTAGAATTTGACAATGTTTCCCAGACTTTAACTTCATGGAACTTAACGAAAATGGTAATTATAGTGTGGGGTGAATGGAGGCAACCTAAAAGCATCAGGCTCTGCCACGTGAACTTAATTGAGACACGTCAGTGTATATGGCCCATTGGTTGATAAGCTCTGGAATAACAAGTGAGGAATCCGGTATTGAAGGCCCTGATTGAAGTAAATCAAATAGAGACATTCAGACTTGATTTGTTAGGACACGGAAAACCAATGTCAAAACTTGAACAGAAGAAACTCAAAATGTTCAAAATGGTACTTCAAGGAAAATGCTATGACCACATCATCTGGGATGGATTAAAAAGTTAGGTGATAGCTTGAGAATGGAGGAAGGAAAATATTTTAATAATAAAAGGTGGAATAGTATTTTGTGCAATTAGTGATTCCGTTGAGGTACTTCTGATCACCAAATATTACTAAAACAATCATTTTTAAAAGATTGAAATACATTTTAAGATTTTTAAAAAATGTATTTTTATTGAGTTCAGAGAAGAAGGGAGAGGGAGAGAGATAGAAACATCAATGATGAGAGAGAACTCATTGATTGGCTGCCTCCTGCACACCCCACACTGGAGATAGAGCCCACAACCCGGGCATGTGCCCTGACTGGGAATTGAAATAGAATCCTGGTCAATGTTCAACCACTGAGCCACACTGGCCAGGCTGAAATACATTTAAAATAAAAAGTATAAGCAACATTTTCTTCTGGTTATGGTTTGGATGATGATGATTATGATGATAATGATGTCACCATTCAAAGTATTCTATTGTCAACTAAAAAAAAATTATTTAGTCTAAGTGAAACATTGAATTTAAAACTGTTTCCTACCACATAGAAGGCACTAAGCTAGACACTAGGAAAACAATAATGAAAAAGATAGGTGATGTGGAACCCCTAATCTTAGCAGACAACCTGAACTATAAAACATCCAGGCTTGTTCCAATGTAGTAAGCACTGTGACAGAAGCATACATATGGAGGAAGACACAAAGAATTCTAAAGTGGGGTTAGGAGTGGGGGTGTGGATTTTTTGATCTCTTACCTGGATGAGGGATGAATATGATCAGATAGACAGAGAAGGGAAAAGCATGGGCAAACAAAGCGTGAGCTTATAGGTGTGAAGTTGCACCACTGCCTCCTTTCAAGAAGGTGAGTACATTAGTGTGACTAGTGGAATAGCTGAGCAGGGAGGTGCATGGGGCACTGGAGGGGCCAGGGGGAGTGATAGGAGATGAGAATGGAAAAGAGTAGCATCCTATCTCTCTGAGTGGAGCATAGTTTTTCTTTTTTTTTTTAAATTTAATTTTATTGTTTAAAGTATTACAAATAGTAGTACATATAGGAGCATAGCTTTTCTACCAGTCTCTCCTGGAGAGGCAGTGTGTGTGGTCAGCATGGGCTCTGGAGCCTCAGAACTGGGAACCAAGTCCCCGCCCTGCCACTTGCTAGCTGAGTAACCTAAGGCAGATGGTTTAATCTCCCCATCTGTAAAATACGGGCAACAATATGGTCCCTGTACGGTCTTTGTGATGACTGAATGAGTTGATGCATGTAAAGCACTGAGAAGAGGGCCTAGAAGTTGAAAGTCAGCTATTCTTATTAACATAATCAGGAATAACGTGATTATTTTAGTTCTTAGGTTAGGAAAATGCAGTTTTAAGTGTGAATTTTTCTTATCCATAGGTGTATGTACTACATGCCTTCACAGGGTCTGTGCGTGGAGAAACTCGCAGAGTTTAGAGATAGCCTTCTCTAAAATATCTTACAAGAATACTCATCCACTCTAGTACCTGAGAATCTTCCACTAGCAGGTTCTTTATAAAATGTTCATACTCTAGGAAGAGGGAACATGGTGTTTTAGCTATGAGCACCTCAGCATGAATTAATTTACCACAGTAGGCAGGAAGGACAGGGCTGAGCCAAGGAAATGCAATGTTGGACAGGTGAGAGAGAAGGCTCTAGCTTAGAACGTTGTCTATTGGGAGAGTGGAGTCTTCGCTTTGGGAACTAGGGATCATTTTGGTATTAAGAAGGGGAAAGGGGAAATGAGTTGAAGAGGAGAGCGGCCCAGAGGAGAAGAGAGAATTGTTTATTTAATATTGCTTAGGGCCAACCTTGTTAATGACAAGTTGCTGAAATGGTTTCAATAAACCTGCAGTCTGCCCTGGCCATTGTGGCTCAGTGGTAGAGCGTCGGCCCGTGCACCCACAGTCTAGGGTTCGATTCCGGTCAAGGGCACGTGCCTGGGTTGTGGGTTCGATCTCAGGGCATGTGTCTGAGACAAGCAATTGATGTGTCTGTCTCACATCGGTATTTATCTTTCTCTCTCTCTCCCTCCCTTCCACTCTCTCTAAAAATCAATGGGAAAAATATCCCCGGGTGAGGGTTAACAACAACAACAACAACAAATTAAGTAAAACTGCAGTCAATATACTTACCTGGCAGGGGAGATACCATGATCACGAAGGTGGTTTTCCCAGGGCGAGGCTTATCCATTGCACTCCGGATGTGCTGACCCCTGCGATTTCCCCAAATGTGGGAAACTCGACTGCATAATTTGTGGTAGTGGGGGACTGCTGGGGATGTGCCTGCAACCAAGGTATCCTAGAACCTGGGACCCTTCAGTCCGCAGGCGGACATTCTATCCACTGAGCCAAACCGTTAGGGCTTGGGGTGCCAATTTCTAGGCGGTAACTGTTTCTATGATGTGGGGTGCCTGTGCCAAATCATTGCACATTTACAACCCTGCTGATGGAGGACATAGTTCATTGGAGCTTTAGTGCAGACACCAGCACAGGCAGGTAAATGCTTTTATAATTGCCACTAGGAAGAAGAGAGGGCCCAGGGGTTCTTTCTCTGCCCAAGAGAGCTCCTCCCTTGTTACAATTTAATTTGTTGTGTGTCTGTGGACCAGATGGGTGGAATTAAACCTTCTAAGGTGTTGTGGTTAGATTGTTTTAAAGTGTCTGGAGACTCCAGGAAATGTGAGAAGTCACATTTCTTTTTCAAAGGACCATCCTTTTGTGGTTCAAATGTGGGCTTTTGAAACTGAAACTTTAACGCCTGTGGCTATAGGGTGGGGTGGGGGTGTCTGTTTTCCTTTTCCTCCTATTGGGGTGTTATATGAATTTCTTGACTTAATTAATGTTAGTGTTTTGGTAAACGTGGCTCTAAGGTAGCAAGGTAGGGGGATAGAAGCTACTTAGTCATCGAGGGGAAGTCCTTGCATTCTACATATTGTGTACCCTGAGGAACTGGCCTCCCCAATCTTCCTGCTACAGTCCTTCAGAGCATTCATATATCTGCCTGCCTGAAGTGTTGTAGAAGTAAGCTGTAGAAAAAAAATCTCAGGAGGCGGCTTACGTGGGGCGAGGGCAAAAAAATATAAGCTGAAGAAATATAAGAAGCTGTGTGTGATATTGTTCCCTGAAGAAGTTAGCCCAAAATGCAGTTTCTTCTCCATTGTAGGTACTGAATTATCTTGAAACTGAATGTGCCCCAGTGGTAAAGGAAGTTAAAAAGATAAGCCCCCTCATTCTCCCTGGGGAAAGAAGAAAAAAACATATCTACATTTGGAACACAATGTCTTACTCTTTTTTGCTTAGCTTTAAGAAAAGTCTAGTGAGGTTGGAGCCAGTCAAGAAAATAGCTGAAATAATCAAAATTAGGGCTTCTATGTCCCTTCCATCAGGACCTACTTAAATGGCAAATGCTGCAGCCTAAACAGTAGGATTATGTTATGGGTGAATTGTGTCCCCCTAAAATTTATATATTGAAGTCCTGACCCTCAGTAGCTCAGAATGTGACTACATTTGGAAATAGGGCCTTGACAAAGGCACGTAATTAAGTACTATGGGGCCATTAGAGTGGGCCCTTATCCAGTGTGACTGGTGTTCTTATAAAAAGAGATTAGAACACAAAGAGAGAGACGGACACCGGGCACACGCACACACAGGGATGATCATGTGAATGACACAGGGGGAAGATGATCACCTACAAGCCAATGAGAGAGGCCTCAGAAGAAACCACCCTGCCACTACCTTGATCTCAGACTTCTAGCCTTCAGAACTGTGAGAAAACAAATTTCTGTTGTTTAAGTCACCCGGCCCATGCTATTTTGTGATGGTAGCCCTAGAAAACTAAGGTATGGACAGATGAGAACAGATATGGACAAATGATAAAGAATTATGAAGGGGCTAGAAAAGGATGTGATTATCTAAAGATACCCTCAGGTCAGGGTCTCTTAAAGCAGCATCTGTATATTACCTGTATCAGAAACACACCTATGATGCTTTTTACAAAGCAGGTCCCCAGGCCCCTCTGGACCTAGAGTTTTCAAATGAGGCCCAAGAATCTGTCTTTTACATAAGACACCTCAAGTGATTTTTTTTTTTTTTTCACACTAAAGTGTGAGTGAGATCCACTGTGCAAGGTCCTGCCCAACCTCTGGCTCTTTCCTGGGCCTACCTGGCTGGTACCAATTCCATCTCAGCAAGTGCTGGTGTGTCTGGCACTCTGGCAGATGCTCTGTGGTCCAGGAACCAGGTATATATTCCATGGTAGATTATATCTCTCCAGGTGTCAGCCAGGGTTTATCAGCACGTGGAGAATGCTGGATAGGGTGGACCAAATGGAATCTTTAGAGGAGTTTACTCTTGGTTCTTAGAAGAAATATGTGCCTCAGTTATCTTTTAAAATAATAATCTACAGTACATATAATATTTCTATCATGAACTTTATTTAAAGATGATATTACCTCGGCACCTAAATTCTCAGAGGGAATACAGGCAATAGAAACAGCATATCTAACTTTTTGCTATCCATCAGTAGAACTTATATGGAAATTTCTCTGACGGGGCCTGGTGACTTTTTAAGCCCTGTATAGTAAATATAATATTAGTGAAATAGAGCAATAACATATACAAATAAATAATAATAAATGGAAAGGCATCTAGTAAATTACTGCAGCCAGGCTCTGTGCTTTCACGTATTTCTTCATTTCCAAAGGGAATGGGAATGGAAAGTATTTTTTTCAGATAGCATAAGGTGAATTTTCTTCCCCTCATCCGTGAACCAAAGAGAACTGAAGCTACAGAAAGAGAGAAATAGTTGAGAATCCAAAGCAAACACAGTGACAAACGTTTTCAAAGTAGTCAGGATAGGTGACATTTTGATTTAAATAGGCCAGTTCCCTAGGAAAATTGTAAAATCTGCCCCCTTCCTCC
Source organism: Eptesicus fuscus (assembly GCF_027574615.1). Lineage (NCBI taxonomy): Eukaryota > Metazoa > Chordata > Mammalia > Chiroptera > Vespertilionidae > Eptesicus > Eptesicus fuscus. The sequence continues at coordinate 30,372,283 of NC_072494.1, forward strand.
TCTCCAAATGTGACTGCAGGCTACCACAAGCTTTTATACGTTTATTGATTTCCTTTTAAAAATATTTTTTTATTGATTTCAGAGAGGAAGAGAGAGGGAGAGATAAACATCAACGATAAGAATCATTGATAAAAAAAAAAAAGAATCATTGATGGCTGCCTCTTGCACGCCCCCTATTGGGGATGAGCCCCTCAACTTGGGCAGGTGCCCTGAGGGGAAATTGAACCATGACTTCCTGGTTCATAGGTCAAGGCTCAACCACTGAGACACGCTGGTCAGGGCCACACGTTTATTTTTTTAAAAAAACTGAAAGGTAGACAGGCCATTGGAGAATGTTCAGGCGGGCAGGCCTTCGGGCTAGCTCTCTGTGTCCCTATGGCGGTCCAGCCTTGACAGAGAAGGCGGCTGGTGCCCACCTGTCCAGGGGGTACCTGTGGCCACACTTTCTGATGGCTTAAGGGCAGGCGCTTTCCCCTCCGGGGCTAACTGCGTGTCAGTGTCTCCGTGGAGCCTACTCATTCCCACTGGATTTCTTTTTTTCCTGAGCGGGTGGGGATGGGAGGATGAATGGCAAATTGCAGTTGTGTTTCGGGTGCTTTCCAGAAACAGGAATTCTGGCACTGGAAGTACATTGATTTTAAACTCTGGACCTTCATCGTCTGGAGAGGTTCCGAAGCAAAGCCCCGAGAGCCACTGGGCTTCCCGAGGCCGGAGGGGAGAGAGGACGCGTCCGCTCCTCCAGGACACAGCCTCCGGGTTGGCCGCGGCCGCTGTCCGAGGGGCCCTAACAATGAGAGGCGGCGGTCGGGGCTGAAAGGGGCTCTCGGCTTGGACCCACGCGCCCCTCGTGTGGCGTAAGGACGGGGCTCCTTCCTAGCCTTTCGCGGGCGGCCCTTCTCCTCCGTCCCGGCCTCGGCACGGTCTCGGCCTGAGGCCAGGCGGCCCCACGGGCCTTGACCCTGGGACCAGCGGGCTCGGGGGCGCGGCGGCGGCGGGCCAAGCGGGCCGGCGGCGGCGGCGGCGCCTTCATTAGAGGGCGCTCTGGGGGCGGCGGCGCCGCAGTCCGGCTCCCGCCGCTTCCTCCCGCCTCCCTTCCCCACCAGCCGGCGAACGCGATCGGGCCGCGGGGACCGAGTCTCCGCGCCGCCAGGGACGGGCGCGGGCCGCGCCGCAGCCGGAGCGGGGCCGGGGCGCGCCGCCGCCTCCTTCCGCCGGCCGCGCCGCCGGCCATGCATTCTTCCGGCTCCTCCGGCTCCCGCAGCCCGGGTGGGGGCTCGGCCAGCCCGAGGTAGCCGGGCTCGGCGGGTGCAGGCCCGGGGAGGCGCTGGGGGGTGGAGAAAGGGTGTCGTGCGGCCGGGAGGCGGCGGCGGCGGCGGCAGCACGAGGGACTTAGGGCGCGGTAGGCCCCGAGGAGGAGGCGGGAGCGCGGGGCGTCCGCCCGCCTCCCCGGGACCGGGACCCGCCCCGGTGACAGGTCCGGCCTCTGAGTCCCCGCCGTCCCTCTGTCCGCAGGCAGCCGCGAGGGCAGTAGGGCGCCCGCTCGCGCCGCGCCTGGGCCGCCGCCGTGTCCATGACCGCGACCCCTCGCCCGGGGACACACGCCGCCGCCGCCGCCGCCGCCGCCGCCGCGCACTCGCGCCCCCAGGGCCGCCGGTCCCCGGCCCCGCTCGCCCCCGCGCTCCAGCGCCCGCCGGCCGCGCACGCCGAGGTGAGCCGGGCGCGCGGGCCGAGACCGCCGCCCCGATCCCCGTTCCCCACCCGCGGAAACCGCTGCGGGCTCCACCCGCCAGCCGGGCGCAGTCGCCCCTGCCTCCCCGCTCCTTTTCATCCTCCCCCGCTCCCGGCCCTCTCTGCTCGGAGCCTTCATCCCCTCCATCCCTGTACCCTCCGAGTCGCCTTCCCCTCCTCCTGTCCTTCCTCTTCGCTTCATTAGCCCCCCACTTTCTTTCTCTCACCTTTCTGCCCCTTTTCTAGCGCCCCCCCCTCCTTTCTTAACAAGGAAAACAAAAGCCCCCTTTGCGCAAATGAGCGTTTTTTTACTCTTTTTTTTGCTAACGCGAGAGACCCTGGGCAGGACTGAATCGGTGCATGAATGGTGTTGGAGAGGGTACCAGGTTCCCGGAACCCGGGAAATCTGATCGAGAGGTGTCAGCCTCCTTGCCACTCGTGTCCTCGGTGTGGAGACACGGAGGGTGTCTGGAGCAAGTGGGTCTGCTCGTCTTCGTGTCCAACCGATCACTGCAGTGAGGCGCGGCGCGGGGACGGCCACCGGCTCGCGGGCACGGCTCTCTCCTTTGCTAAATATATTATGACATACCCTGCGCCTCTGTGAACAGCTCCCTTGACCTTGTGCGGCTCCTCCTCCTCCTCCCTCGCTCTCGGCCCCCCTCTCTGGAATTTCCCGGAGAGATCACCGAGGTACTCCTTAGATCCCTGATTTTCTTTTCTTTTCTTTCTTTTTTTTTTTTGTGCTGGAGACGATTTCTCTGTGGGTGGGACTATTTAGATGTGTTTTAACCCCTGTGCCTTTTTTAAAAAAAATGCATTTTTCCTTTCACCTCAGACAGACAGGACGGACTCCCACGTGAGAATGGCTGTGACTTTGGAACAAGCCCCGTGGCTGGGCTGGATCCTGGTGAAAGCCCTGATGAGGTTTGCCTTCATGGTTGCCAACAACCTGGTTGCAATTTCATCCTACGTCTTCTATGTGATTGTACTCCAGCCCCTCCGCGTGCTGGACAGTAAGAGCTTCTGGTACATTGAAGGAATCATGTACAAATGGCTTCTAGGCATGGTGGCTTCTTGGGGATGGTACGCTGGCTATACAGGTAAGCGGGAGAGCACTTTTCTTTTTACGTATGTAATGTTTTGCTTAGTTCAGGAGCCATGATTCAATATATGTTTATACTTTGGGTTGCCGATGTTTTTATGCTTTGACTATTGGAAAATAAATAGAAAACAATTCTGAGGGGTTTTTTTCCTTTAGAATCCCAATTAATAAGGATAGTTTCAGAAGTATAATTTCACAACTATATGTCGATAAATTCCTTCAGTAACATGTTATTTATGTGATTGACACTTAGTAAAACCGGTCTGCAAAAGCTCTCTTAGAGAAATAGGAGTGGGTTATATAGCATTTGAAGGCTTATAAAATGAAGAGGTAAGATATTTAGCTCATAGACAGTGGGCATTTAGAAAAAGGACTGAGCCATATTTGTGTTAAGATAGTTTAATATGGTTTTTTCATTTAATGTAATATTGTACTGTTAATATTTTAAGCCAAACAAAAAAATGACTCGTTTCTGTTATGCATGTTTCTTTTGCTTACTAGAATCTCTGTTTTATCTCATAAATCTGTATCGGAACATTAAATGTAAAGGTTAAGGTTAACATATGTTAAGCTCATTTATCTTCTGAATGTCTTTAAGCACATTTTAACTTCTGCCTTTACCTTGCATTTTGGGAAGCAGGACCAGTGCTGTTCTGAAGTGGACTTTTAGAGAACTAGATGAGAAGTAGGCTTTGTTTTCTGCTTTGAGGCCTTCTGTGCTTTGAGAACTTGTGCCTCACTGATGAAAATTCTGGATTGTGTAGTATGTTGATTGGACTTTTTTTCCCCCTAAGAATTAGGATGATGAGAAAAAAGCATTGAGGTTTCTTAGCACTTGTCTCAGACTATTGAGGCTTTTAGATTTTTATAACTGATGGGCTCCTGTAGAGGGTGTGGGTGAGTGGAATCTGGAGCTTGGCAGAGTGAGGAAGGTACTCTCAGGCTCCAACAGCACAGCAGTTCCCCGTTTTAAATGCTCTGTCTCCCTCTTTCCTGCCCAGGCTGCACCTGCAGATTTTGTCCAGACACGTGAGAAAAGGACTGACAGCACCCAGCTTTTATGGAGTCTAACAGACTCCTGCTAGGTCAGAGTGCTCTCAGTTTGCCCCAGATGAGGCCTTTTCTCCTCCTGGCAATGCCATTTATGATCCTGGAAACCCCAAAGTCCCTGGTATTATATGCATTGCTTCCTTGTCATGTGTTCTGTTGAGATCCTAATGCTTTTTGGATATAGCAGGTGAGCTTCTAGTCCTTATTTATAGGACCTCGTGGTAGCAGTAGGGGCGATAGACAAAAAATGAAGTTCTCATCTGTAGAGCTGAATATGTACCTGAACTGCACTGCTGTTTTAGAATTGCTTTGCTGTATAGAGCTTGTGCTTCCCCAGATATCCTATATGGTACTAGTGGCTTTGTTCTTTGCATGGTATACTTAAGTTGCTTTTTTAAAATGAGTCGATCGTGTTTTTAGATGTAAATTCTAGAAGTTCATTCTACTTAAACACGATGAAATTACTGAAACGCGTGTGCTTGTGTGTGCGGTATATTTGTGTATAAGTGTTAGCATGGTGAGAAACTGAAAAAAAAAAAATTTGGCATTGACCTTGAGATTGTAAGGAGTGCAATTGTAATGCTGCTCGAAGTTTAAGTCAGGTATCCTGTGGCCACGGCAGGGCTGCAGTGTATTTTTAAGCATGTTTTCTTGGGGTTGTCTCTTCCTTGCTGTCTATGGAACTGCACAGTTTCTTTGGCCACCTGCTTGGTCTTGACATGATCTGCATATTTTAGTCTCTGAAGCATTTGCTCTCTTCAGGCTACTGCATTTTGGTCATTTGGTCAGTTTGTCTCATTTAAGAGTAGAATATTTTAGTGTGCTTATTTTAAGTGGTTTTTCTATAGGTAGAATACTTTTAGAGGGTCTGGTCATGGTTTGATCATAACAGCGCACAGTTCAGAGGTCAAACAAATGTAGGAATGACATTCGTTGAAAGCTGCAACTGGGTCTAAAGCAAACATAAGCAGGGATTGATGGGCAGATGTACCCATAAAAGCATCTAGGACAGCAATTTTCAACCTTTGTCATCTCATGGCACACATAAACTAATTACTAAAATTCTGCAGCACACCAAAAAATGTTACTTTTTTTTTGGCCAATCTGATAAAAAAAAAAAAGATATAATTTTGACTTATTCACAATGGACAGCTATTGTTGTAATTTTTTAAATTTGACAATATAAGGGTAAAGAAATCAGTGCCCCTGACTAAATAGTCAGCTACTGCATGTTGTAAAAATTCTTGTGGCACACCAGTGTGCCTGCCCTCGCTCGCTCACTGGTTGAAAAATCACAAGTCTAGGAGGTCATAATAACCCTTTGTATGAATTTATGTTTCATTTCTTCCTTTTGTATCAAGAGGAGGATGGACTTAAGTTTTGTTTTTTTCCCCCCTTTCTGAAACTCAGCTGAAATTTCACAGATGGAAAATTGAACCCTGTTAAAGGAATTCTTCTCAGCAGGTCTAGTCTGTTCATGTCGTAGAATAAAAATTGCCAAACTTTGTCGAAAAACCACTTCCGAGGAAACCTTAAATATGAATTAATTAAATATTAATTAGGAAGCTGAAAAGTGAATATTGGTTTAGAGTATCATTTTTTCAAAATGTGGTATTCTATCTAAGACAAGTCGATTACACAGCTTTTATTGCTTATCAATCCTACACTGCCCTATATGGTAGCTTCTAGCCTCTGTGGCTATTTAAATTAAATTAATTAAAATGAATTAAAATTTAGTTTCTCAGTCACACCAACCATATTTCAAGTGCTCCGTACTAGGTCTCTAGTGGCTACTGTATCGGACAGTGCAGATGTATAACATTTGCATCATCACAGAAAGTTTTGTTGGACAGAGCTAATGAATAGTCAGCATGGCTTTCTCCTTTTTCTTAGGAAAAAGGCATTTTATCTTTATAAAGAATACTTTTCTAAACATTGTTCTAAATAGGTTTCTTTTAGGAAAGGCCCAAAGATTTATTCAAGTTTTATACAATTATCTTTTAATTTGAGGCAAATGTCACTAAACTATGTCCTTTAAACTCAGACGTGCTTCTTGGATGGGGAATGAAGCTGAATGAACATTTTTGTATTTCATTTGACTTCTCAGAGCTGGAGAAGACAAAGAAGATGAAAAGCGTTTTTTCTGGCCTTTCTGCTGGTTTCTGACTTTATGTCTTATTAGGGGAACACAGTTTTATTTATTTATTTATTTACATTTATTTTTTATCTGTTTTTATTAAATTTTTAGAGGGAGAAGAAGAGAGAGAGAGAGAGAAACACCAGTGATGAGAGAATCAGGGATCGGCCACCCCCACCAGGGATGTAGCCTGCAACCCAGGCGTGTGCCCCTACCAACTGGGTATCACTCTAATCACCTGTGCTTCCAGGCCAGGGCATGAGGGGAACACCGTTCTTAAAAGATCTCTGAAGACATTGGGGTTTGTTTTGTTCATATCTAGCTTGAGACTAAGTAGTGATGCTTGTTGGTACTGCATTTCCTTTAGTGGGAAAGGCTGTAGAAATACCTCACGTTGAGGAAAACGTGTATACTGCTTTTGCTCTAATATTTCAAGGGCACACCAAAAGAGGTATTAGCTTAGTGAATGATCCACTTCTTCATGCTTTATTCAGATCTGTGATAAATCAGTACACGTCTCTCCCTTCAACTTAAGTGAACACTGGCAAATTTCAGAGAGAATTTTTAAAAACAAAATGTGTTTATTTTAAAATAGTTTATTTTGATTCTCATTCACTTATTTTAATAAATTCATTGTTCCCCATCCAAACACATTTAATTAAAGTCTCTTACACAAAATTGTTTAAAAAATATTCATTGTAACTGGACTCACCAGAGTTTCTATATAGGATGAGTCTTTTGGGCCATAGTCTAGCTCAGTGGTCCGCAAACTCATTCGTCAACAGAGCGGCAAACCGCGCCTCGCGAGCCACAGTTTGCCGACCACTGGTCTAGCTGAAAGGGAGCTGGGGTTGTCGGGGCACTTGCCACCAAACTATTTTTGCTTAGCAAATGCTGTTTCTCTTAGAGTGGGTATTTACTTGGATGGTTTTAGGGAAAGCTGATGGAGATTAGGTTTAGCTTCCTCCTACTCCCCAAGTGACAGCTGTCATAGCTCTATGTTAGTCTTTGTGGGTTGATTATTTGATAGTGTTTTTTACTGGGATACAAATCCACCCTGTGAGAAAAAAAATATTTGGAATTATATCTGACCTTCAAATTCTAGAGAAATGTAAAAAATACATCTTCTAGAGCAGTATTTTTCCACTTTGATTGAGTCATAAACCAATTTAGTGTGTCACGATGAACATTTTTAAAAAGTAAAATACAATAGAGATAAATAGAAAAGATCAGAAATGTGTGTATCTGTACCAGGTAGTGCTACTGAATGTATTGTTTTACTGTGAGCCCTGTCAGCATTTGAAAGGCATTGTTCAAGGGGAAAGAACACTGCAATTTTCAACTCTGGGAGGCAGATGTCTTGATCTGGCTTTGACTCACTGGTGGGGGTGAGAGCCTTACCTGCTCTGTGCACACTGGAGACGTGGTCTTCTTTTTAACCCTGGAGCCCAGCTTGGTGCCTGATGCTCACGGAGTGCTCCATAGTGTCTACACGTTTGTTGAACGATCCCTTCTTTCTTGGCCCCAGCTGAGGTGCTCTAGCTGCTTACCTTCCTGAAAGGTCTGATACCCAGGTATTGCAATCCCCAAATATAAATCCAAAACTGTTCATGTTTTTCACACACATACATATAAATATATATCCTATAATAACACATTTGCTAACTTAACACACCTTTATTGAGCTTCTATTATGTCTGGGTTTCTGGAAAAAGTTAAAAACATGTCGCTTCAATGGAAGTATTTTTAGTGTACTGTACGTGATAAAAATCCTACTTAAGTCTCTACTCTTACAGAGAACAACAGTCCAACTGGAATTTTAATTTTTGAGTGCTTGATGATAGACTCATTAGAGTGAGGAGTTACTGTATGATGTTAGGTTGGAAACTGATCTTGACATAAATTCAGCTGAGGAGTTTTCAGTACAGTGTTTTGATTTTTATATAGAAAATACACCATTAAAGGTAAATATTACTAAACTAGAGGCCTGGTGCATGAATTTGTGCATGGGTGGGGTCCCTTGGCCTGGCTGGCAATCGAGGCCTATCTGGGGGCCAGCCGGCGGGGGGGGGGTGGGGGACCGCGGGAGGTTGGCCGGCCAGCCCCCCCCCCCATCGGGGCCCATCAGGGGGGCTGGGCGGGCGGGGGGAAGGGCCGTGGAGGTTGGCTGGCGGGGGGGGAGGGGCCGCGTGGGAGGTTGGCCAGCCAGCCAGGGGGAGGGGCCACAGCAGGTTGGCTGTGGGAGTGCACTGACCAGCAGGGGGCAGCTCCTGCATTGAGCGTCTGTCCCCGGGTGGTCAGTGTGCGTTATAGTGGCTGGTCAACCGGTTCTGGTCGGTTCTGGTCGTTCCGGTCGTTCGGTCATAAAGGTCGCTTAGGCTTTTATATATATAGAGATGCTTTAAACTCAGCAGCCTGGTGGTACTTCAAATTTGCTAAGTGGCTTTATTTCAAAGATGAAATGTAATTGAGTCATTTATTTTAGATAGCTTTTCTTTTGGAAATACATATTCATTCATGCACACATACCTACGTGCAGTATTACAAAAGCTTATGAAGCAGTATTTGTAGTAGGTAAGACTTCGGATTCTGGATTCAGATAAAGAGCTGGTGAAACAATTCCTACTTTCTTTTTGTTTACATTTGCTTGGTATATCTTTGCCCATCCTTTGTTTTTGAACTTTTTAAATTACTGATTTAGATATGTCTCTAATAATCAGTATGGAATTAGGTTTTGTGTTATAAATCAATTTGAAAATCTCTTTTAATGAGTTGAATCCATTTACATTTATTGATATGTCAGATATGTTTTATCAGTGCTCTGTCATTGTTTTTTATTTTGTTTTCTGTTTTTATATATATAAATTTTAAGTCTTTCACTGTATAGTCTGTTTTTCTTTGCTTTTTTATTGTTCTGATATTTAGTAAGGCTTGTATATTTGTCTTCTTAGTTACTTTATATGATAGCTTTAGTTCTCTATTGATAGTAACTATTAGCTGTCTTTCGATAAACAAAGGTAAAATTCTTTTTAAATCCTCCTCTCTTCCTCTTTCTCATTTCCATCACCCATTTTAGTCAATAGTCAATAATATTTATTCACAATATATTTGAATTTGCACTATTATGTCTGCTTATACTTACACTACTTGCTTTGTGAGCTTTAAGGCTATCCATTTACTCTCAGCTGTTACATCAAGGTAATCAGTAAGCTTATTATACTTCCTGCTCCCTGCCCACTCTCTCCCTCCTTCCAGTTTTTGTTACTTGCATTTATATTTTGTTATGGCCTATAATATTTATGTTTTATTTTATTACCCTTATCTCCTTCTGGTCTAGTTTTAATTATTCAGTTAAATATATATAGTGCTGACCCAAGCACTTTTGATGAAGACTCTCCCAGTTGGCTAAAGTTCATCCTCTAGTAGTTTCTTAATAAGGAATCATGAGAACAACGTAGGAATATTATTTTTACAACATTTTCAGAACTTGTTTTAATTGCTTTATACTCAAAGGACATCTTAGCAGGCAATAAAATCCTTGGCTTACTTTTTCTTTCTTACAGGTGTTGTAAAAATGTCTCTTGGCATTAAATGTTGTCAGGGAGATGTGTGAAGCCAGCTTGAATTTTTCCTTATGATTTGATGTTTTTTGCCCATCTACCCAAAGGAGATATAATCCACACACCTTAGAATTCACCATATTAAAATGTACAATTAAGTGGTCTTTATTATACTTGCAAGATTATACAACCATCCTCCCCACTCACTAATTCCAGAACATTTAATCACCCTTCCCCCCCCCCCAAAAAAAACACACACCCTTACCCATTAGCAGTGACTCCCCATTTCTTCCTCTCTTTAACCCCTGGCAACCACTAATCTATGCTCTGTCTCTATGGATTTGCCTATTCTGGACATTTCATATAAATGGAATCGTACAATATATGGTCTTTTGAGTCTGGCTTCTTTCACTTAGCACAGTGGTCGGCAAACTCATTAGTCAACAGAGCCAAATATCAACAGTACAACAATTGAAATTTCTTTTGAGAGCCAAATTTTTTAAACTTAAACTTCTTTTAACGCCACTTCTTCAAAATAGACTCGCCCAGGCCGTGGTATTTTGTGGAAGAGCCACACTCAAGGGGCCAAAGAGCCACATGTGGCTCGCGAGCCGCAGTTTGCCGACCATGGAATTAGCATAATGTTCTCAAGGTGTGTCTATATTGTAACATGTCAGTCTTTCATTCCTTTGTATGGCTGAATAATATTTCATTGTATGGATAGACCACACTTTGTTTATATATTTATCAATTGATGAAAATTTGGTTTGTTTCCACATTTTGGCTGTTGTAAATAATGCTGCTGTGAATATTCATGTATAAGTCTCTGTGTAAACATATGTTTTTCCTAGGTATCTTAGTTTTTTTGTTGCAATGGTAAATGGGATTGTTTTTTTAGATTCTCTTTCTGTGAGTTAATTATTGGTGTATAAAAAAAGCGATAGATTTCTGGGTGTTAATTTTGTATCTGCTACATTGCTGAATTCATTTATTAAGTCTAGTAGTTTTTTGATGGAGTCTGTGGGGTTTTCTATGTACCATATCATGTCATTGTGAATAATGACAGTTTTACTTCTTCTTTCCAATTTGGATGCCTTTTATTTCTTCTTGTCTGATCGCTATGGCTAGCACTTCCAGAACTATGTCGAACAGGAGTGGTGAAAGTGGGCATCCCTGTCTTGTTCCTGCTCTTAGGGGAAATGGTTTTAGTTTTTGCCCATTGGCTGTAGGTTTGTCATATGTGGCCTTTATCATGTTGAGATATGCTCCCTCTATTCCCACTTTGCTGAGAGTTTTTATCAAAAATGGGTGTTGGATTTTGTTGAATGTGTGTTCTGCGTCTATCGATATGATCATGTGATTTTTGTCTTTCAACTTGTTTATGTGATGTGTCATATTTATTGATTTGCAAATATTGTACCACCCTTGCATCCCTGGAATAAATCCCACTTGATCATGGTGTATGGTCTTTTTAATATATTGTTGGGTGTGATTTGCTAATATTTTGTTGAGGATTTTGGCATCTATGTTCATCAGGGATATTGGTCTGTAATTCTCTTTCTTTGTAGTGTCTTTATCTGATTTAGGAATTAGGATAATGCTGGCCTCATAAAAAGAGTTTGGAAGTGTTCCTTCCTCTTGGATGTTCTGAAATAGTTTGAGGTGTATAGATGTTAATTCTTCTTTGAATGTTTGATAAAACTCCCCTGTTTAGCTATCCGGGCCTCGGCTTTTGTTTGGTGGGAGTTTTTTGATGATTGCTTCTATTTCATCAATTGTTATTGGCCTATTCAGGTTTTTTTATTCTTCCTGATTTCGTTTTGGGAGTTTGTATTTTTCTAGGAATTTGTCTATTTCATTCATATTGTCCAGCTTGTTGGCATATAGTTGTTTGAGCATATGTTTTTAATTCTCTTGGACCTAGGAGTCAAATTGCTGGGTCATATGATAATTCTATGTTTAACTTTTTGAGGAGTTGCCAAACTGTTTTCCATAGCAGCTGTCCCATTATACATTCCCAATTTAGAAGAGTTCCAATTTCTCTACATCCTCACTAATACTTATTTTCTGGGTTTTTGTAGTTTTAATTTGGCCATCCTATGGAAGTGAAGTGGTAGCTCATTGTGGTTTAGATTTGCATTTCCCTAATGACTAATGATGTTGAGCATCTTTTCATGTGCTTATTATTAGCCATTTGTACCTCTGGAGAAATGTCTATTAAATCACGGACGGATCACGAGAATTCTCGTGTTTTCATATTACAGTGTTTTACAAAGTATCATACTTTAAAAAGATATTAGCTTGTAAGAACATGTAATAACTTCAAAATGCAATGGGTATTTAATTTTAAGGCATGCCTTTAACATTTATGTAAAACATTTTTTGTACTCGTTCAGTAGAAACTTATCTGGCCACTGGGTAAAGCTAGCAATAAAACTACTCGTCTGCAATGTGTTAAAATCCTTTGCCATTTTTAAATGAGGTTGCTTGTCTTTTTTAAAAATGTGATTTGAGAGAGAGAGAAAAAGGGAGAGAGAGAGAAACATCCATGAAAGAGAAACATCTATGGGTTGCCTCCTGCACACCCCCTACTGGGGATTGAGCCTGCAAGCTGGGCATGTGCCCTGACCAGGAATCGAACTGGCGACCCCTAGGTGCATGGGACAATGTTTAACCAACTGAGCACACCAGCCAGGTCTGCTTGTTTGTCTTTTTATGATATATATATATATAAAAGCCCAAGTGACCGAATGACTGGAACGACTGGAACGACTGGTCGCTATGATGCACACTGACCACCAGGGGGCAGATGCTCATCGCAGGAGCTGCCCCCTGGTGGTCAGTGTGCTCCCACAGCGGGAGTGCTGCTCAGCTGACAGACCCGTCCTGGCGGCCCACTAACCCGGTCAGCAGCCACTCACTCCCTCAGTAGTCCTGCAGGTCCAATCTCCAGAGAATGGGCCAGGTACCGATGGATCAGCACTGGGCATGATCCTGACCGTGCTGCTGGCCTCCTGGAAGTTGGCCTCGGGCACCGCAGCCGCTTCCCCTCCCTAGACACTCAGCAAGGAAGAAACAATATAAAAGCGGATGCCAGGTGGCTCCCGACAACCAGCATGAATGTCAGCAGGTCGGATCTAGATCCTGGGCGGCAAGGGCGTCCCACCGCCCACCTGGAGGGCCAGTTGCATTCTGGCGCCCCTCCTCCTCGGGACCCCACCTGTGCACAAATTCATGCACTGGGCCTCTAGTTGAATTACAAGATTCTATCTTCAGTATCTATTTTTCCGTATCTATACCACATCTATTTTTCCTTGGGTTACTTATGCTTTTGATGTCATATCTAGGAAACTGTTGCCTAATCCAACCAAGTTCATGAAGATTTACACTTACGTTTTCTTTGAAGAGTTTAGCTTTTATATTTAAGTCTCTGATCCATTTTGCGTTAATTTTTCTCTCTGGCATATGGTAGAGGTCCAAACTCCCTTCTTTTGCATGAGACTATCCAGTTGTCCTAGCATAGTTTGTTGAAAAAATTATTCTTTCCACATTGAGTGATCTTGGTACTCTTGTTAAAAATCAGTTGGCCATATGGGTTTATTTCTGGACTCTTAATTCTATTTCTTTGATTGTATATTTCTCTCTTTATGCCAGCACCACACTATTTTTATTACTATAGTGTTGTAATAAGTTTTGAGTGTTAAGTATACTTTGTTGTATTTTAATTCTTTAAAAAGTCATGATATTCTCATGCAATATATTTTGTTATATATTATGACTTCAATAATAATTAGGTCATGAATTAGAAATCCTAATTTAACTTTATTTTGGATTTAAAAATGTTCACTGACAATAGTTTTTTAAAAAAATATTTATAATGGGTTAAATAACCCCTTCCTACCTCTATGTTGAAGAAATGCTTACTAGTTATGTGTTTCACTAGGAGTTATTGTTAATAACAATATTTGCTTTCTCAAGAAAATAGAACATTAGTTGTAGGAGTATCTTGTGTGATTGATCAACCAAATGTTTATTGACTGCCTACTGCCAGTTAGCAAAGTTATTAATTTGTAAAATACTGTGCTAGAGAATGTGATTTAGACTAATTTCTACCAAAAGGATTTTTGGCATAGATTTTATTTTGATGGATGGCTTGGGGAATAGTTAAGTTTACTATGAAATATGTTTCCAAAAGAGACCTGCAAAAAGTTTTCTAGAAAATGGAAATCAATATGCACATTTTCCCCTAATGTGATGGTTCCATTTTTTAAAGTTAATTGAGGTCCTTCCAGAGATGAAAATTAACTGGAAGCTACATTTATTTTGTAGAATAAAGTATAGATTACATGGATAAGGAACAAGGGTCATTTTTAATGAGTGGCAGGCTGCTTTTGTGAGTGGGATAGAATTGATTTTTGTACATGAGAGACTGAATTGGGCATTTATTTTAAAACTGAAATAATCATTTAAAACCATTTTAAGCCCGAAACACTTATATAAAGATGTTGTATTTTTAATGAAGAATAGATACTGCTAAGTTAAATATGATATTAGAGATAATATGATATATTTTTAAAAATTGACTATTGAGTTAATATGAGTTTGGGTCCTGCCACCACCACTTACTAGTTGTATAACTTTGAGCTAGTTAAGTAACTCCTCTGAGCCTCAGTTTCATCATTATGAAATGCTTCAGAGCAATTTATGTTTAACTGTCTTCTAATTGATTCAGTCACCTATTCTAATAATATTTGAGTGCCTTCTCTGTCAAGCCCTGTGCTGGTGGTGGGAGAACAGTGACAAAACAGCACAGCTCCTGTGTTTCTGTAGTTGGCTGTTTTGTGTGGGAGACAACAGGAGTCACATGATAACCACATAATCACAACTGTGAGAAGGGCTACGAAGAACAAGTATAGGGGCTATGCAATTAAGTAACAGAGGGCTTAATCTGGAAATGAGTGGTGTCAGGGAGGAATGCCTCCTTGAGAAAGTGGTATTGAGATAGAACTAAGGAATAAGTAGGAGTTGACCAGGTGATGCTGGGTAAGGGGCAGAGTATACAGAGGATGAAAGAGATTTGTCATGTTTGAGGAACAAGGGAAGGCTAGATTGACTGCAGTATGGAGTGAATGAGGAGAGGAGTAGGGTGGTTGTGATGGGGAGTTGATAAGGCCAAATCCATTGAGGCTTTTAAAGTGCATATTAAGGATTTTGAAATTTATACTAAGAGGAAACCATTCAATGATTTTAAGTAAGGGGATCGTGAGATCAAATTCATATTTGTAATTCTATACTCTGCGAACTTCGTGGAAATGGATCAGAGAGAATTGAGAGTGTGCAAGGGATACCCTCTGGAAAATGGTCACCTTAGACAGGTGAGGTGATAGTTGCTTGGTCTAGGTCTGTGGTCGGCAAACTGCGGCTTGCGAGCCACATGCGGCTCTTTGGCCCCTTGAGTGTGGCTCTTCCACAAAATACCACGGCCTGGGCGAGTCTGTTTTGAAGAAGTGGCTTTAGAAGAAGTTTAAGTTTAAAAAATTTGGCTCTCAAAAGAAATTTCAATCGTTGTACTGTTGATATTTGGCTCTGTTGACTAATGAGTTTGCCGACCACTGGTGATGGCAGTGGAGATGGAAGTAAGTGAACTAATGGAACAGTTTTGTAGGAGGAAAATTGTAGGAACTAGCTGAGGGATTGGACATAGAGCATGCAATAGAAGTCTTACCAGACCCAAGTCAGTGTACCCGACACTTCGAAAGACCAAAACTCAAAATGTCCGAGTTTGGCATATGGAAAAGTTTATTGACCAAGAAGGCACCAGCTGAGAAGATGGGGGGAGACGTAGTGGTGCTTCAAATCCATCTTAAGAAAGTACAGAGTTTAGGCTTCTTTTATGTCAAGGAAAGGGTAAAGGGGAGGGGCAAGCGGTGCTTGCCATCTGCAAACAGTTGGGCGTCAGCAGGGGTCTGAGGAAGATTGTGAACCTTCTTTGTTCTTAGTCTGTTGACTCAAGTTGATATGAGTCTGGTCATGAGTTTCCTGCAAGTCTTTGATACATAATCATTATTTTTGTACATATTCCCTTCATCTCCTTGGGAGAGGCACCTTGTGGTAAGGGGCTGTTATTGTAAAACTCAAGCTGCAAGCAGAATTGCTCTAATGATTAGCATGTCTATATGCAAGAAGCTATTAACCTGAAGGCCATGGGAACAAATTAGGCTTGCATAAATGGAAACACAGAGGCCCAGCATTTCATTCTGTTACAGAAGGGTAGGTGACAAGGATGACCATGAGGTTTCTGGTATGAGCTGCTGGGTGGTTAGGGAAGCCCAGAGGAGTAACATGGAGAGGAAAGATACAAATTTAGCATAGGATAGCTGAGAAGCATCTAAGTGGAGCTCTGAAGTAAACATATGGGTATGAAGTCTGGAACTCAGAAGAGAAACCTGAGTCAGAAAAGGAGACTGGGAAATTACCAATAGTATTTAAAGCCATGGAGATGGATGAGATCACCTAGGGAGATTGTATGTGCTGAGTGATTAGAGGCCCAGGATCAAACTCAGAGGATTCCGACATTTGGAGGATGGGGGAGTCTTAAGAAGGAACAGTGGAGAAGTAGAAGGAATGCCTGCCCTAAGAATGTGATGTCAGAAGTCAGTTGTGTGTCAGGGCGGCGGTCTGATGAATGCTGCTGAGAGTTTGTTTTGTAGGATGAGAGCTGACTTACCCTTTGTTGCATTTGGCGAGAGCAGCTTCATTGAGGTGGTAGAAGTGGAAATTAGATTGGAGTGGGTTGGAGATAAATGATGAATGGGAGAAGATAAAATGCAGACATGAACGTATGACTTTCCAGAAGTTTGGCTCTGAAGGAATAGAGGGTGATAGTTGCAGGAGAGAAATTAAGTCAAGAGAAGGCTTTTTACATTTTTTTTATTTTTAAGATGGGAAAGTCGAGATGTCGAACCACTTGGAGTTGTACCTGATGAAACTGGGGACACTTACATGACTAAAGTATTTAGGGAACTATTCTTAGTGAAGATTTAATGAGATAACTAACACTTATCAGGGCAAGAGAGCACTTAAATGTTGGCCCTGGTGGCGGAGGCAGGCGGCGCCTGCACAATTTGCTCCGATTCTGAACTCTTACTTAGTAAGGCTGCTCCCCCTCAGCCCCTCTGCATTTTTTCTCTGATATTCTTCCTCTCCCTAAGATCTTTTCTTCCGTTTCTCTGAAAATTCCTACCTACTTATCTAACCCTTTGATATCACTCTCCACTCCTTCAGTTTCTTCTCTTTCCTTCTTTCTGAACCTCTTTGGCATCTACTCTATAATTGTGGTTCCTAACCTTTGGGCTGTGATTGCTTTATTTTCTTTCTTTTTTAAAGTATATTTTTAT
The DNA here is from genome assembly GCF_027574615.1 of Eptesicus fuscus. NCBI lineage: Eukaryota > Metazoa > Chordata > Mammalia > Chiroptera > Vespertilionidae > Eptesicus > Eptesicus fuscus. The sequence goes on from NC_072494.1 coordinate 30,389,257, forward strand.
TGATTTCAGAGAGGAAGGGAGAGAGATAGAGAGCGAGAAACATCAATGATGAGAGAGAATCATTAATCGGCTGCCTTCTGCACACCCCCTACTGGGGACTGAGCCCGCAACCCAGTCATGTGCCCTTGGCTAGAATTGAACCTGGGACCCTTCAGTCTGTAGGCCGATGCTCTGTCCACTGAGCCAAAACGGCTAGGGCTGGGCTGTGATTTCTTGTAGTGCTCCATAGTTCTTCAGAGGGTCAGGAATCTATCTATGTACATATGAAATGTCATCTGTGGATGAATAAATTATGTGTTATAAATATATGTTAATATTTTTCAAATATAAGTAGCTGCTCGTTTGATTAATAAGAAATCTCTTAAAAGCATTATAGACTTTATAGTTGCTTTTAGTTGTAGATATTTTCACTCAATGCTAAAAGAACTGCTATTGTAGATGTCTGATACAGATTTGGACATTAAAAACACTGTTCATAATTGAAATGGTTAAGACTCATTGCTTTATGACAAAACATTCATAAAAAAATTGCTTCCTGTTTTTCACTCTTGTTTTACCTTTGCTGTTCCTGTCTGTTTAACTTGTCAATCACTTAAGGGCAGGAGTTGTTCTTCCTTTTTTTTTTTTTAAATACCTTTCTACAGCGGTTGGTAAGTTGTGGCCCTTGGGCCAAATCCCGCCCACTGCCTATTTGTTTTGTAAATCTTCTCCAGTTCTGGAGGTTTTTACAGATCACCATTTTTGAACCATTTGATGATAGGAAACACTAACTTTGAACCCCAGTTAAGTGAAATGTTCTCTCTCCCCAAAAGAATTCCATCTTCTCTAGTAGACCTGTACTGTAGAAAGCTGTACATAGTCCACCCTTCTCCACGGTTTTGCTTTCACGGTTTCACTCTCTGTGGTTTCAGTTACCCGCTGTCAACCACAGTCTAAAAATATTAAATGGAAGTTCCAGAAATAAACAATTAATAAGTTTTAAATTGCACAATATTCTGAGTAGCGTGATGGAATCTTGCATCTTCCTGATATAAGTCATCTCTGTCCAGTGTATCCATGCTGTGTATAACCCAACTAACTGCCAGTTAGTCACTTAGTAGCCGTCTCAGTTATCAGATTGACGGTTGTCCTATCACAGTGCTAATTTTCACGTCCCCCTTGTATTATTAATAATGGCTACATTCACATAACTTTTGTTGTGGTTGTTGTTAATCCTCACCAGAGGATATTTTTTTCCTTTGATTTTTTAGAGAGAGTGGAAGGGAGGGAAGAGGGAGAGAGAAAAATGGATGTGAGAGAGATGCATTGATTGGTTGCCTTCTGCACACACCCTGACTGAGGCCAGATAGTTGTTAATCTCTTACTGTGCTTAATTTCTAAATCAAGCTTTATCATAACTATGTATGTATAGGTAACAACCGTACATATAGGGTTTGGTACTATCTATGGTTTCAGGCATTCACCGGGGGTCTTGGAATGTATCCCCCATGGATTAGGGGGAGACTACTATATTCAATTATTTTTATATTTTGAATTTGGTCAATATGATTTTTGGAAATTGGTTGGAAAACAAATTTGTTACGTAAATACCTATCTGATATCCTCCATCTTGCCTCTTAATCTGACCCTTTATAGAAAAAGTTTACTGACCTCTGCTTTATAATCGTAGTGTCACTTTGTCTGCACATCTGAATTACCAGAGGCTCTTTAAGTCCTCTGCCCTAGAGATTCCGAATCAGTCCATCTGGATGGAATCTGGGAGCCCATATTTTAAACAAGCTTTTTAGTTGTTTGGGAATCATTGCCTTTTAGTGCACTCATAGAGTTGAACTCCAGGAGTTAATGCAGTGAATTTTGGATTAGATGTCAAAGGATAGCTTATTAGTTTTTTATTTCAACATTTATGAACTATGGGATCTTATCTAAGTAACATCTTGTTCTGCAGGTTTTGAAAAAGTTTTCTAGTTCCTTTGTTGATAGACAGTTTTTCTTTATCCTTTACAATGGTAGTTTTACCTTTTGGGATTCATAAGAATCTCTTTAGAATCAGATGAAAGTTATGCCCCCCCCCCCGCCCCCGAAAAGTGCACCTGTATTGATTTCCTATGACTTCCATAACACATTACTACAGAAGTGATTAAAACAACAGAAATTTATTCTCTCATATTTCTGGAGACCCAAAATTCAAGTCAAGGTGTCAGCAATCCTGCCAGCGGCTCTCGGGGGAAATGCTTTGCCTCTTCCAGCTTCTCGTAGCTACAGCTTTCCTGGGCTTGTGGCTGCATCACTCCAGTCTATCTCTGGAGTCACATTACCCCTCCTCTATTTGGTGTGTCTCTTATAAGGACACTTGTCATTGATTTTGGACCCATCCACATAATCCATAATAAGCTCCTCCTCTCAAGATCCTTAATTTAATCACATATATTACCATATAAAGTAACATTCACAAGTTCCGGGGATTTGACATGGACGTCTTGTGGGTAGAGGTGCCATGTAGTTTTTGGCTTACCACAGCATCTTTGCACATGCTGACAACTTTACAATTTCAAGGGGCTTATAACTCTCTGAAGTTCATATATGGACCTTATGGACTCTGGGTTTGAACTCCGTGCTCAGTGAGAACCTTACACCCATAGTGTATTCTAAGTATCTGGTCTTTCTCTTCTCTCCCCTGTGTCATGTTCTTACATTCATCATCCTATTAATTAATACCAATCTTGAAATGATGTTTTCTTGTTGTGACCTTAGATACTTCAGTTTATAGTTGGCTTTCTGAGTTAGTTTTCCTGATTCCTTTAGGAACTGTTTATCTTCTGATAAGACTTACTGTTAAAAGAAAAGAAAAGCCTTTCCCACACCTTTTTTTTTTTATTTTTTTTATTTTTTATTTTTTATTAAGGTATTATATGTATACATATCATACCATTGCCACCCCCCACCCCACTCCCATATATGCCCTCACCCCCCCCCCAAGTTTTGCATCCGTTGGTTATGCTTATATGCATGCATACAAGTCCTTTGATTGATCTCTTATCTCCCCCACCTCTCCCTAACAGCAATTGGAGAAAAAAATTAAAAAGCAGGAGGAAAGCCTGAGGGAATTTCCCACACCTTTCTGCTTCATTCTGTAGCAAGGAGACTGAGTTCTGTGCAAACCATAGATAACCGATAATGCCTCCAGTGAGAAGAGTACCTTAACTTACTTTGATTGAGTACTTGATGCACCAGGCCTTTTAGCAAGTGCTTTCACGTGGCTTCTTATTAAATTCTGAAAACAGCCCTCAGAGGAAGGGACTATCCACCCCATTATTATATATAACGAAGACTGGTGGAAGTTAAATAATTTGGGTGATAGAGCTTTGGTGGGTGATAAAGCTAGCGAGAGACAGAGCTACCTTTTTACGAAGGTCTACGCTAAAGCCCGTGCTGTTTTCATTATGCCATGAGAACTTAGCACACTTTTCATGTGTTGAATGGTCGGTATTCTCCTTTTAGTTGAATGGTTGGTATTCTCCTTAGACAGGAGCTATCTATGCTTTGGTTTCAGGGGTCAACAGACCAGGATTTCAGTCAGGTTTATAGTGCTTACTTACAGTATTAGCTTGTACAATATCGTCTCTATCCTCAGCTCTAAGTAAGACTGATATCTGGCATGTGTGCCTTATAGAGCTGCTACAGCAATTGAGAGAATATGAATGAAAGCTCTTCAAAATAGGAAAATGTACTACTATGTCATACAGTTAGTTTCTCATTTGATTGTATTCTTAGTACTTTCTTCCTTTACTAGCCTAGATTTCAAAGTTTGGGAATATGGTCAAGCCTCAAAGCAGAGGCTATATTAGCTCCAACTATGAATTTATTTGCTTAAGACCTCTTGGGCATTTGGTTGGTGTGAATGCTTATGTCTGCTTTCTGCTCTTTCATTTTAAGGGACACCCCCAACTTTGTCTAGCTTAGTTCCACTCAGTATATATATGTTCATGATCATTTCCTGAACTCTTCTCTTTCCTAGGTCAGTTTTTAACTCCTCTCATTGCCCACTTTGCCTTGGATTTGGTTGGTGGCCTGGGACTGTGACCTGGAGACTCTCCCCCCTTTTTTTATTCCCTCCCCCAGTTTCTGTACCCTCATCCATCTATAGTTATCCAAAGCTAAGATCCCATCTCTCTTGCTTCACTTCACTAACTACTATCTCCTTTTATCTTTGCTCTTGACTTCCAGGATATAAAGATACTAAAGACATTCTTATCTTTTACAAAAATACCCCCCCTTTAATAAAAAACAACTCTCCCTCATCCCCACAGCCCAGCCCAACCCTCCATACCACATAATGTTAGTTCCTTCCCCTGCTGGCTTTCTGTGGTTTATAAGATAACTAGAGTCTTGATGCACAAATTCGTGCACGGGTGGGGTCCGGCCCCCCCCCGCACCCCCATGGGGACCCATCAGGCCACACCAGCCGGGGGGAGGGGCCGCAGGCAGTTGGCTGGCCAGCCCTGCCCCCCGATCGGGGAGTTGGGGGCCAATCAGGGGCCAGGCTGGCAGGGGGCGGAGGGCCAGTCAGGGCCCAGATCAGGCTGGTTGGCTGCCACAGTGTGTGCCATAGCCACTGGTCATTCGGTTGTTCCAGTCATTCTGCCGTTCCAGTCGCTGGTCTTTTATATATATAGATATGTAGAAATCTGGTGCCTAGTTGTAGGGTAATCTGATTGGAATATTTCATTGGAGAGCCCTAGATGTCAGTATTTTTAGATCTTTTCTCTAGAGCTGGTCAGATTTTCTAGAGAAGACTCTTCCAAACTTCTGGCTGCCATATCCTGGGGCTGAATGGGTGAGGGGTGGGCATTAGAGGGAAGGATCTGTTTCCAATAAGCACGTTTTTGCTTAGGCCTCATGTTGTCTGTACTATTCTCATTTATTATTTAACCTCACTCTGATTTTACCACAGGCCTATATTGACCTAACTCATCTTGAGCTCTCTAACTTAGTGGTTCTTAAATGGGATGGAGATGGGGGTGGGGTGTTTGGAAATGTGTAGGGTTTTGGGGATTGTAACAGAAACTGTTGGCTGGGTGCTTAAAGTTTTGTAGTTCTAATGACTGCAGGAGCAATTGCTTTTCTCAAGATATCAATAGCTCCCCTTTTGAAAACAGTGGAAGTTTATTTTACTTATTTGTTTGTTTATTATATAAGATGTTCAGGTTCACAACATTATAATTCAATATCTGTATACACTACAAACTGATCACCCCCAAAAGTCTAGTTATTATCTGTCACTGTATAATTGATCCCCTTTACCCTTTTTGTCCAATACCCACCCACTTCCCTTCTAATAACCACCAATCTGATCTCTGAGTTTGTTTTAATATGTTGGTTCTTTTTTAAAAAATAAAAAACAAAACAGTTAGTTACTAATTAGTACCTTTGACTTTGCTGCTCTTCTTTAACTCATGCATGCCAGTGATGATTTTGATTTTATTAGTATTTTGAATTGGAAACTCTTTTCTGAAGCTTTCTTTTAAGCAGATGGCTAGAGTGGAAGCAAGAAGACTAGTTAGGAGGTCACTGCAGAAGTACAACAAGGAGTTAGTGGTTGGTTGAGAGTAGAGAAGGATAGAGGATGCAGGAGGGGTTTTGGAGGCAGAGACCACCACATGATTTAAAGATGGATCGAGTGTGGAGAACTAAGGAAAAGGAGGAATCACAGGTGGTCTTAGGTTTTGTCTTCAGTTGACTGGGTGAGTGATGGTGCCCTTTGCTGAGATGGAGAAGGCTAGGGTAAGGAGCTGATTCTGTATTGAGCATGTTAATTAAAGATACCTGCATCCTGCGCCCAAAGAAAATGTTGATTTTTTTCCCCTTAGATACCCATTGCCTCTTTAGACCTGGTTATTATTCAGCTGTCGTGCAAAAAACACTTAATTATTGGGCAGTATGCATCAGTATCCCTCTTTATTGCTGCTGTCCACCAACCTTATTTGTTGAGGACTTTGGGACTTGGCTTGTCTATCTCACTTCCTAGCATAATCATGGGCAGCTGCAGGGGCTCTGTGAGCAACTTATCCAAGTTACTATCTTCAGGGTTCTCTGACCTGTAGCAGGCCAGCAGTGACAGCATGATACAGTGGTTTTGAATCTTAGTTCCCCTACTTCCTATCTGCATAATTGAAAACACTGCTTACTCTTTTGTGTCTCATTTTCTTCGATTGTAAATTGGGTATAATGGTATCTGTACACTTGGAATTTTGTGAAGATTAAATAAGATAATAATGTAAATTATTTTCTGTTAGTAATTATAAATGCCTGGCACGTAGTAAATATTGTATAAATGTTCTCTATTAAGATTATCAGTATTTAATTATATATATATATACTTCTTTTAGTTAAGCAACCCTTTCAAATGCTACACCTTGAACCTTGCCTCCTTAAGTTAAACCTCTTAAATTTTTAAGTGCCAAAAAAGAGGCACTGATCATGATTTCCTAGTATGTTTCGTATAATTGTTTAAAAAAACAAAAAATAAAGCAAAGCTCATCCAATTCCAGCGGTTCTTATTTACAAGTATACATCCTATTCACCCAGCAGGCTTTTTCAAAATGTCTGGGCCTTGTTTCTGGGAGTTTGAATAGGATGGGTAAGGGTGGAAATAGGGGATAGCATCAAATACCTCTATTATAATAGTCCTCCCTTCGTTTTCTTTTAGTTAATAACTCCCTTGCTTGGCTCCTTTCCTCACCAGTCTCCCCTCCATTAATTAGTATCTTAAGCTACTTCTCATGGCCACCTTTAATTATGTTCTCATTCTCTTTTTATCTTGCCCCATTTGCTCTACTAACCTCTAACTTTGGATGAATCCAGTCCAATCTGCCTCCATGTAGGCTGCTGAAAGCCACAGTTTTTGAGCTATGTGAGATTCTTACATGTGCTATTTTGTTCTTTAATCTTTACTATTCATATTAGAATACCTGATCATACGTGACACAGTAGGCATATGACTTTTAATTAATAGTCATTTCAAAAGTGACTTCAACTCTCATGTAATCCAATTAACCAGGATCTCTTGATTCTATCAATTATGTCTAACTTATTTTCACAATGTTTTGAGTAGCATTAATGATATTATTAATGTTTCATAAATGAGAAAACCGAGGTACAGGGTGGGAAAATAGTTTGTGGCATCAGCTTGCGGGCATAATTTTTTTTTTTGAACTTTGAAAGGTAAGTTATAATGGTCATGTATTAAGAAACCTTTCTTCTCCACATTAATTCTGTCTTGTGGGTCAGTATAATGGCTTTAGCCTCACTGTTTTTAAGGAATTTGTGATGAATTGTTATTTTTAAAATTTTCTTTTTGAGATGTAAAATGTCCTGACTAATTCTAGTTTATAAATTTGGGGGAAGATTTAGTGTGTGTGTGTGTGTGTGTGTGTGTGTGTGTGTGTGTGTGTGTGTTTAGTAGCAGTAGTAGTAGTAGTAGGTGATCATCTTTGGCCTTGGTTTTTAACAAGAATTTTGAAATTTCTGTTACAACTAGCAAACTTCTCTTCCAGTTTTTATTCAGTTTCCTTTATTCCCTTTGGAACTAGTGGACATGACCCAATTATTTTTTGAGAATTCATTTCACAGAACAGTGTGTTAAAATATTTTTATTCTTCTAATCAAGTTCAATGCAAGAACTGGCAGGCATCCATAGCTTCAATTCTTAACATGCAAATAATTCTATTCCTTGGTGAAGATATTGGCTCCATTATTATACTTACTGGTTCTGGGATAGCAGGATATGCTCTGAGGAACATAGCTACTTTATACGTAAAATAAATGTTTTTTTTTCTCTGTAAGCATTTTATCTTGATTTTGTTAGTCATATAACTCTCTAACAGTCATCTTTGAAGTATATAATAATATGGTAAAAGTATAGTAGAAGAAGAATACCATATATATTGGATATTAAGTTTATTGTTGAATAATATTTAAATTATTACAAAATTAAACATGACTTTTTGCTACATCAGAATTTCTTAATAAAAAGTTGATCCAGTACCTTCACTTGTTTGATTTAGTATGCCATGTGAGTCTTAGTAAATTGACATTTATTTTGAAAATACATTATGGCTAAGTTATGGCTGAGCGATAAAATATGTGTAGTAGATTAACTCGATGATTTTTACTTTGAAAGTATTATAGAGATGAACATTGAGAACCATTTATAATACATAATGTTAGATGTTTCTTAAAATGTCCTAGATGTCTTAAGTATAATACAGTTCTTTTTCTATATTTGATTAAAAAACACACAACCCGATAATTTGTGGGGGAATGGAATGGAAAAGAAAGAGAAAGGATGAGTGGGGTTGAGGTGGGTGGGGCATATTAGGTTCAGAGACCTGCCATAGCAGAGCACCACAGACTGAGTGGCTTAAAACAACAGAAATTTATTCTCTCATAATTCTGGAGATTAGAAGTCTGAAGTGAAGGTGTTGGCAGGCCATGCTCTCTTTGAAGGCTCTCTAGGAAGATCCTTCCTTGCCTCTTGCTTCCTTCTGGTGGTTATCCACAATCCTTGGCTTGTAGACACATCACTCTAATCTCTGCCTCCATTGTTACATGTTATTCTTCTTCTATATCTCTGTGTCCAAATTTCCCTCTTCTTTTAAGGACAATAGTCATATTGGACTTAGGGTTAGTAGTACCCACCCGAATCCAGTAGGACCTCATCTTAACTTGATTACATCTGCAAAGACCTTGTTCCTAAATAAGGCCAAATTCACAGATTTAGGACAGATGTAAATTATGGGGAGACACTATTCAACCCAGTACAGAGGGTTCTAAATTTAATTTATATTTTGAGATTTAAACCAACATACTTTATATAAAAGCAAACAGGTAAGATACAGTTTATGTAAAAAGCATTTTCATTTGCAGTTATATTTACATACATGCTTCCCCTAGGTAACTAGTATTTTCTTTCTTTTTTTAAAAAGCATTTTTTAAAATTTGATTTTAGAGAGAGAGGAAAGGGGAGAGAGAAAGAGAGAGAGAAAAACATCTATGGGAGAGACAAGCATCAACTGATTGCCTCCTGCATGCATCCTGATCAGAGACCGAACCGGAAACCTGGGTAAGTGCCCTGACGGAGTGGAACCTGAGACCTTTCAGTGCACGAGACAACGCTCCAAGCAACCAAGCCACACTGGCCAGGGCTCTAGTGTTTTCCATTTATGTAGCAGAGATTGCATTAAAGAAATATTTGGTTATGAAATATCTATTTATATAGATGTGGGACCAGAAGACTTTCCACACAGCTCAATATTTATAGAACCGGCTGGACTTTTCTTGAGCTCCACTCTATTATGAGGAGCTTAGTTGTAGTGGAGTGACAGTGAAGAGTGATTGAGGAGGGAGGGCGGCTGGAGGAGGTGAAGCAGGTGGGCTCCAGGTTTCCTCATCCCTGTTTTATCCAGACTTTTCTGGAGCGTTTTAACTGCTATTAGAATAATACTTTTGTTCTTATTTATTTTAAACCCATGACACTTAACATTGCCTGATGCTGATTTACTGAATGAGGAATGAATTAATAAAAGAATGGTGTGTGTGTGTGTGTGTGTGTGTGTGTGTGTGTGTGTGTGTTTCCATTGAGGGGTTGTCAATAGAGGCAGGATGTGGTGATTTTTCATTTAGTAAATGAATTCTCCTCAGTCCTTTTAAAAAACCCAATTGATGGCATTCTTCACACACTATTCTATACTTTGCTTTTTATTATAGTATGCTATTCTATATCATTATACAAATGTTATAATTGCATAATATCCCATTGTACAGATATACTATAATTTACTTAACTAGTCTTCCTTTTTTATTTTAAATTGTGATAAATACATATAGCATAAAACGTACCATCTTAACCATTTTTAGGTGTATGGTTCAGTATTGTTAGATATATTCACATTATTATATAACCAAACTCCAGAAATTTTTAATATTGCAAAATCAAAACTCTATACTCCTTAAACAACAACTTCCCATTTCTCCCTCCTGGAAACCACCATTCTTTCAATTTCTATACATTTTAGTTAGTCTCCCTTCCTAGTTGTTTTTATCTTTGCTCTTAAAAACAATGCTGCTGTAGCCTTAGGTACGTGTCATTTTGCATGAGTAAGTATCTCTGTAAGATGAATCCCTAGAATGAAATTGCTGGGTAAAAAAGATTTTTCACATTTCTTTGTTTTGATATATTGCCAAAATTATTGCTCCAATTTATATTCCCCCAGCAATGTCTGATGTAGTAGCTGTTTAAATATGTTTCAGTAAAGTTAGCAGGTCAGCCAGACTGAATAGGGAACTTGGGAAAGCATGGGCTCTGTGGAGGGAAGTTAGTGCTGCTGCGTGGTGCAGGAGCCTGGGCCCTCCCACTGTTCTACCTCTACTCTGCCTCCTTCCGCACGGATTACTGAACATCCCGAGATGCAGTGTCCATACCGCATTCATTTTAAAAATTGCCTAGCCAGTGTGCTCAGTGGTTAGAGCATCGGCCTGTGGACCAAAGGGTTGAGGGTTCAATTCCCATTGCAGGTTCCCTAGACCCGGTAAGGGCTCCTGAGAGAGGCAACCAATCAATGTGTCTCTCTCACATTGATCTCTCTCTCTCTCTCTCTCTCTCTCTCTCTCTCTCTCTCTCCTCTTCCTCCTCCCCCTCCCTCCCTTCCACTCTAGAAATCAATGAAAAAAAATATCCTCAAGTGAGGATTATAAATAAATAAATAATAAAAAGAAAAAAATTTCCCACATAGTGTAAGCTATTTGAGTATTAGTAATAAATAGAGTGATTGGAATACCTCACTTTGCAAGTGGGAATCTAATCTAATAATAGACAAATATGCAAATTGACCGCACCTTCGCTACACCTAAGCCACGCCCACCAGTCAAGCCACGCCCACCAACCAATCAGGATGAGTATGCAAATTACCCCAACAAAGATGGCGGCTAATTTGCATATCAAGACAGCGTCCAAAGAAGCCAAGAGCTGCAGAAGGGAGTAAAGCTTCGAAGAAGCAAGCAAGCCGGGGGGGGGGGGAGGGGGAGGACAAGGGCGGAGCGGAGGCGGGGCAGGGGGAGAAGGGAAACTCGGGTGGGCTGGAGGAGAAGGCGAGGCGGGTGACAAGGGCGGGGCGGAGGCGGGGTAGAGTGCAGCAGGAAATCCTATTGCAGGATTTTTCCTGCAACGGGAAAGCTAGTCACAACTTAATATACATGGTAGGGGCAAAAGTAGGTTTACAGATGTGAGCATGTAAAACAAAGAGTTTATTCTTGTATTGTTATTTATTAATTATTGTATTATTTTCTTTACAAACAACTGTACACCTACTTCCCCCCCCTCCTGTATGTTCAACCCAGCCGAAAATTTCCTTAATTAAAAATTTTAAAGATCTGAAATGAATGGATGCCTTGCTTAAATAAAATATTTTTAGTAGAAAGAAAAAATTAGTAGAACCCCTTTCTAATGAGCTCTTCTGAAGAGCTCCACTCTGTTATGAGGAGCTTAGTTGTATTGGAGTGACAGTGAAGCGTGAGTGGGGCGGGAGGGAGGCTGGAGGAGGTGAAGCATGGGGGCTCCAGGTTCCCTCATCCCTCTTTTATCCAGAACGATGACCTACAGGTGGCTCGACTTCTTTCCGTATAGCAGTGAGTGAGATGAGCGAATACTAATGTATAATCAGCCTCTGATAACTCATGTCGCAAGTTTCTTTGTAGGATACTAATGTTTGAAACTGGTGTTCAATTTTATTTTTTTCTGTGAAGTAAATTTACTATAAAATGAGGCGTAACCTCATGGAGATACCACTGTTTTTCCTTAGAGTGTACACATAGGTTTTGGCTCAATGACTTTTTATCTGGAGATTTTTTAAAAATGTAACATCTTTATTTTCTTATTTTAAAATGAAAATACTTAACATGTTTTTGTAATATTTGCATATATTATTCTAAAGCAGAATTTGAAGGGCTCTGGGACTCACTTCCTAATAATGATCAGTATGAATAGTTTGGGATTCATTCCCTTAGGCTTTTTTCAATGTATTTATAACATATAAATGTTATTTCTTATTTAAAAATATGTAATCGTACTATATACACTGTTTTATGATTTTTCTCTGTTTACTTGATAACAAGTCCTTTTTGGGTTAGTGTATAGAAATACCCTCCATTCTTTTAATGGATTTATACTCTTCCATTATGTCATAATTTTCCTATCCATTCTTCTATTAGTGAACATATAAGTTGCCATAAACATCCTTTATGCATATCTCTTTGCCTATGTGGACAAATGTTTCTGTAGGATAAATTTTAAGAAGTAGAAGTTCTAGATCAAAGAGTCTGACCATTTTATATTTTAATGGATGTTTGGGAGCTCTGCAAAATGTTATATCAATGTCCTGATTTTTATAGGAAATAAAGTTCTGAAGTTGCAGAAGTTTTAGCTAAGTGTTGTATCATTATTAATATATACCAGTTTTTCTAATATAAGGTTTCTAGTAATGTAAAAATCTTTAAAATGACAGCTGGTTTATTCTTACAGTGATGGAATGGGGGGACGATATTAAAGCAGTTATGGAAGATGAAGCAGTAATGCTGGTGAATCATCAGGCAACAGGAGATGTGTGTACTCTGATGATGTGCCTCCAGGACAAAGGGCTGGTAAGCCATCCTGATGGCAGAAGTAGACAGCAGAAAGGGGAGGTTAACAGAACCAATTCAAGTACCTTATGGTTTGGAACATAGACTTTAATATGTATATTTTTCCTGAAAGTTTAGAAGAACTTAAAAGAACAAATATGTAATTCTGAGTTACTCCAGAAGAGGAATTTAGAGACTTTAAAAAAATTAAAAAACCGGGAATAATGTGAATTATATCTCTATAAAGCTGTTTTGTTAACAAAGTTAACATGGTTAAAATTGGGGGCTGTTTTAGGTGAAATGGTAAATTGCCAGTTTGAGAAATACACACATAAAAAGCAGTATTCCTTATGATAGAAGAATAAAGTTGGTCAGTGAATTTGGGGATCTTTAGCCAAAGGAAAATAAGGCAAATACTATTTTGGATTTCATTTGTAAAGCATATTGAAAGGAAAATATCAGACTCATTTTATTTAATGTTGCTAAGGCTCTGTGTGAACTATTGATTTACATTGCTTCTATTGATAACTAAAATAGATCTATATACTGGATGGGTTTAAAATAAATTGTCTTTAGCATGAAAGGAATTATCACCTTAGGAGAAGTTAACGAGGTTCTATTCATAGAAAACTAAATAAATAGAAAGTATATAAAGTTAATAGAGCCAATATTTGGCCTAATAGTAAATAAACAAATTAGTAGGAATTTATTGAGTACTTCATATTCATGGTCAGTGACTATAAATATAGAATACCATCCTATGAGACACTCTCCTACTCTTAAAGGAGTTAACAGGCCAGTGGTAGGTGGAGGGAGGGTATAGCAAGCAATACATAATTGCACAGTGAGAAATATTCAGTGGCAGGTGAGCTCACAATGTACTGGATGGATATAGAAAACTCTGTGGAGGGAAGAGGACATAAACTTGACCTTGAAGGAGAATTTAAAAAGGCAAAGTAATGAAACAAGGGCCTTGTTCTTTAGGGAAAGTCTTGGCCAAATACCAAGGCATGAATAAGACGGGTGCTTAGATCCTAGAGATTTTGATTCAGTAGGTCAGGGGTCAGAAAATGAGGTGAGAGTCAAGGAAAATATGTTTTATTATTGTGGAGTCTATTTTTCTTGTTTATCTGAAAAGCAGAGGTATTATCTTGCTGGAATATGGAATAAATTCAGTCCTTTCTTCAATTCAGAATCTTGAATTGTTAAAAAAAAAATATCACTGTATAGGTATGTTTGTACTTCTAGTAATATTTATTGCCTATCTCCTAAATTCATAATGTTAAAATTTTGTAAAAATTAGTTTATTTGGCTTTGTATCAAAAACCCCCAATTACTATTTTTATTCTTACTGATATGATAATTACACTTATGGTGATTATTCAGTGTCCTTAATTAGTTTTGAATCTCAAAGAATGATTCAAATGGTCCATATACGTAAGCCTAACATTATTACTCTAACTCCAGTTTGACATAGATGATAACTGTATTAACCAGACATAGATAATTTGAAATTCACCAATAATGTGGACAAAAGAAAGTTTTCTTTGTAAAAAGATTTCAGTTAGTTTGTCTTAGGTTCCTTTTTCTGTTCAGAGTAATTTTGTTTTTTCTGATTAGTTATACTAAACATTTTTTATGATCTGATATTATTGAACAATTTGAAATATTAAGAATTTTAAAATCTTCTTTCATAAAGGAGTAATTGAGAAATACAGAGCAGAAAATATTTATTATAATCTTTACTTATTGCCTAATAAGTAAGGGCAATATTAATTTATATTTACAAGTAGGATTGTTTACTGGATTTATTTCATACTCCATGGTACATTCAAAAGAAAGTACTCTCAACACTAAGACAGTTGTCTAGACTATAGACAACATTTAATTATTTCTTGTTTTTAAATATTTTAGGTTGTTGCTCAAATGATGTGGTTGATGGATCATATTTTTAAGTACACAAACTTTGGAATTGTTTCTCTAATTCATGGAGACTTCTTTATAAGACAGGTAAGTAATGAGCTTCCCCCCCCCCCCCCACCACCACAGTAATAGCCTGATCAAACTGATTCTTTATTATATAGAAAGGCAAAACAAAACCAATTACAGCAGGTAAAGTCAGGGAGCGTTCCTCTGACTCTTTATTCCCTAAACCATTTATTTCAATCTGAGCTCGAGTACGCATAAGCATTAAAGTGTTGATTCTGTAAACCTTCTAATCTCTACCCTCCTTCTCCCATCTAAACAGTACAATGTTCAATAAATACCTATCAAGCACCTGCCATATTCTCAGCTCCTCTACTTTGTAGTTATGTGAATTGGGCAAGTTATTTAAACTCTCAAAGTTTCCTCATTTTTCAAATGAGAGTAATAGGTACTCCCCTCGTAGGGTTGTTGTGGGGATTAAATGAAGTACCACCTGTGAGGCACTCAGCACAGTGCCTGCTACCTTTGTCATCATGTTTGTCATGATCACCACTATCATCATCTATAGTATCACTGTTATTTTTATTTACAAGTCACTGTTATATGAGGTATGTAAATTAGCAGTAGAGAAATTATTAACTAAGAGGGACTATTTTGAGAATTCATAGTAGGAAAAGTGAGTACATCAAATTTCTGTGAATCCAGAAAAACTTTAGAAGAAAAGATATTTGGTATACATATAGAGAATGAGTATGGGTTTGATAAAAGAAGGTGAATTGGGATTGAATCCCAAGCATTAGGAATAATTTAGTGTGTAGGAAAAAGTATCACAGCCTCTTATCAAGTCAGCACTACATTATAGTATTTCCCTGCTATATGCTACTAGGTTCACATACTTCATTTTCTCAGAAATGGGCAACTGAAATATGCAAGCATTTTTATGTTTGGTAATGCCACACTTAGCCAGTGTTTATATATTTGGCAAATTAAACCAGTATTGTGCAGTACTTTACACATAATAAGTACTTAATGAATAACTAGTGAATCTAATTAAACCTTTTCTAAGAACCAAGCTGGAAGTATGTAAGAAAATTCCAAGCTCTGTGAAAATAGGTGTCATAAAACACAAATTCTTTACTTCAGATAGTTTTATGTACAGAACACATTTTTGTTTTTCACATGCTATGCAATTATTTAGTTTCTTCTAGAAACACCCTTGGTTCTTCTGAGCAGAGATGAAGAGATTATGCTCTGGAACCTCAGGGAGAATTGGAAGTGGGGATTGGCCACAAAGTTGAGACAAAATAAATAGTGACCAGAACAACAAAGAAACTAGCCTAATATTTCAGAGTATCTCAACAATTGAAGCATAGCAGTATAGGGGAATCCAGAGAAAAAACTAGCTGAGCCCTTTGCATCATGAGAGTCTAAGGAAATTATTGAATTTGTAGTGTAGTATGGTATAATAAGTGATCCTAATATGATTCTCAGTTATCAAAAAGAGGCTAAATTATACTAAATTATTGGTGTACTTTGAGAGGATAAAAGTAGAAAATAATGTACTCGAAAGCATTTTTTATTACAATATAAAGTCTTGCATACTTAAAGACTATTTCAAATATCAGAGAGATTTGCAAATTCTTTTCTAGATAGTAACAAAATCTATAATATGGAAGGAGTGACGAGGAAAAGATATTAATGGTAAAGAAAATCTCTTGGGACTTTGCTATTAGATGATTTTGACAAGTTATTTCCAAGAATATTAAAAATATTTTACAAGTAGACTTGGGAACTTACATACTTGAAGCTTAATCATAATTCAGTTCAGTAAATTAGTTAAGAAAATGTCTTACTTGTTTTGCATTTGGAATAATTTCAAGACTGAAAGCTTACAGATTATCTTAGGGAGCTTCTGTAATTGCGTTGGCTGGAAAATTATTAGTGCATTGATCATACTGGAAGGAAGAACCTTGGTAATATTTAGTTGTGGGTTTTGGGACTTTCTAAAATTTTTTTCTGGATTCCTCTTTTCATTCTCTAAGTCATCCTCTTTCTTTCCCTAAAATCCAGTGCATCAGAGTGTCCTGTTAGCTTGACTTTCAATTTTTTTTTTACTGAATGTATCCACCTCTCATCAATGTACCATAGTCACATGTCATCAAACTCCTTTGTCTGGACAACTGCAAAAGTCTTCTAATTTATCTCCTTAATCTTTTTGTCACTGGAGCCAGTAGATTATTATTATTTTTTTTAAATTTATCTTTATGGCCCTACCTGCTTTGGCTCAGTCGATAGAGCATTGGCCTGTGGACTGAAGGGTCCCAGGTTCGATTCCAGTCAAGGGCACAAGCCCAGGTTGTGGACTCAATCCACAGTAGGGGGTGTGCAGGAGGTAGCTAATCAATGATTCTCTCTCATCATTGATGTTTCTCTCTCTCTCTCTCTCTCTCTCTCTCTCTCTCTCTCTCTCTCTCTCTCTCCTCTCCCTCTCCTTTCCTCTCTGAAATAAATAAAAATAAATTATCTTTATGTTGAAAGTATTACAGATGTCCCCTTTGTTTGTTTGCTTTTTCCCACTGACCTTTGGTGCATTGGACGACACTCAACAACTGAGCCGTACTGGCCAGGGCTCTCTGAACATCTTGACCCTCTCTGTGCTCTTATTCTTTCTTCCTAACACTTATCGCCAGTTGAATTTTCACTCATTTACTATCTTCCCCACTTGAATAACCTCCATGAGGGTTGCTTACTTCTCTATCTCTGGTGTGTAGTGTTTCTGGGAAACCCCCAGGTGGGCTCGGGCTGCCTGTTGCAGTGTCCAATAACGCAGGCAGGGTTGAATCATATCAGGCGTTTATTGAGAAGGCCAGCCAGCCAAGAAGACAGGGAGCTTGTCTTGCAGCAAGGTGCAGGGGACAGGATTGTAAAGGGGAATGGCTAGGGTGAGGCCGAAATGCAGCTACATGGAGTCCCAGAGGTCTGCAGAGTTCAGCTATTGTTCTTGGTCATCAGGCGATGAGATGATGTCTTGACTCTTTATGGGGTTGGCCTGACCATGCTTAATGGTCTGCTTGCTTGCTGGGTACATTGTCCATTGTCCACAGTTGAGTCACCTCCTCAATCACTTTGTTCGTGATCAAAGGAGGTAAGCAGGTGCAACGGCCTAAGAAATGAAACTTAACCCTCTCTTCCCATATAAGAAATTTAACCCTCTGTTCACATATAAGTATATGTATTCTAGGATTTAAAAGTAATATGATTATTTTTCAGATTAATTCAGGTGCTCTATCTATCAGATTATAAGCCCTCCCCTCCCCCCCACCCCGTCAGAAGGACATTGCCCGACAAGGTGGAGGCACTCAGTAAACAGTCACGGAATTGATGAATGAATGAACTTTCAGGGGCAATTAGAGCATTTTTTTTCTTTAGAAAGAAGGGTTTATTTATATAATACTAATGGCTTCTTTTTACCACTATGGTCAAAATGGTGAGGGAAATCACCATTCTAGTCTATGATTGGATTTTACTTTAGAAGCTGTTACTACTATTTAATTGTATAGCAGTTTAATGTCAAATGTACCTATACTTATTATGTGTGTCTACCTTCTAGGGAAAATCTCATCGTGACCAACAGCTTCTTCTTCTCAGGAAGCACCTAGAAAATAATTACAGGAGCAGAGATCGAAAATGGATCGTTTTATTTCCAGAAGGGGGCTTCCTCAGGAAGAGGCGGGAAACAAGTCAGGCATTTGCCAAGAAAAAAAACCTGCCGTTTCTTACACACGTCACTCTGCCAAGGATTGGAGCAACACAGATTATCCTGAATGTACTTGTGGCGCGACAGCAAAATGGAAGTCCAGCAGGAGGAGATGTTAAAGAATTAGGTATGATGGTTGTTAGCATTTTTTGCCTTTGTTGGAATTAAGGATTTTCTGGAGTTCCAGATAACGTTGTTCTTTTCTATATTTATAATTTTTATCAAATAGAAATGATACTCAGAGAGAAGATGAAATACAATTTTAAAGGTTGTTTCTATATACAAAGGTAGTTCATGCTTACAATAATTCATTCAAATAATACAGAAATGCATGAACTCAAAGTTGTCTTTCCCTTACCTTACCTGTTCTTACTCCTTGTGATTCTCACTGCTACAGTAAAAGCTCCTGTAAATATATTTACACTAGAGGCCCAGTGCACGAAATCCATGCACGGGGGTGGGGGGAGGGTGTCCCTCAGCCCAGCCTGCACCCTCTCCAATCTGGGATCCCTCTCACAATCCAGGACTGCTGGCTCCCAACTGCTCATCTGCCTGCCTTCCTGATTGCCCCTAACCGCTTCTGCCTGCCAGCCTGATCACCCCCTAACCACTCCCATGCAGCCTGATTGATGTCTAACTGCTGCCCTGCCAGCCTGTTTGCCCCCAACTTCCCTCCTCTGCCAGCCTGGTCACCCCTAACTGCCCTCCCCTGCAGGGTTGATTGCCTCCAACTGCCCTCCCTTGCAGGCCTGGTCCCTCTCAATTGCCCTCCCTTGCAGGCTGGTGCCTCCCAACTGCCCTCCCCTGCTGGCCATCTTGTGGTGGCCATCTTGTGTCCACATAGGGGCAGGATCTTTGACCACATGGGAGCAGCCATATTGTGTGTTGGAGTGATGGTCAATCTGCATATTACTCTTTTATTAGATAGGATAGAGGCCTGGTGCACGTGTGGGGGCCAGCTGGTTTGCCTTGAAGGTTGTCCTGGATCAGGGTGGGGGTTCCCTTGGGGCATGGGGTGGCCTGAGCGAGGGGCCTGTGGTGGTTTGCAGGCCAGCCACGCCCCCTGGCGACCCAAGCGGAGGCCCTGGTATCTGGAATTTATTTACCTTATACAATTGAAACTTTTTAGCCTGGAGTGGAGCCAAGCCTCCTGCTCGCTCTGTGGCTGGCAGCCATTTCTTTTGGAACTTATGTTTCTTCTATAATTGAAACTTTGTAGCCTGGAGTGGAGGCCTGGGCCGGCCAGGGTGTGCAGAAAGCTTTGCTTCCTCCATTACTGGGGGCAACCCTAGCCTCCCGCTCTTTCCAGCTCCGTAGCTGCTGCCATTTCTGTTTGGATTTGTTTACCTTCTATAATTGAAACTTTGTAGCCTTGAGTGGAGGCCTAGGCCGGGAAGGGCAGGCAGAAAGCTTGGCTTCCTCCATTGCCTGGGAAACCCAAGCCTCCCTCCTGCTCTCTGTGGCTGTAGCCGTCTTGGTTGGATTTATTTGCATACTCGCTCTGATTGGCTTGTGGGCGTGGCTTGTGGGTGTAGTGATGGTTAATTTGCATATTACTCTTTTATTAGGTAGGATTTTTGTGGAAGTATTTCTGTGGTGTAGATTCCTAGAAGTGGAATAGCTAGAGTAAAAGACATTGGGAGAGAGATGTGACTAATTTGTGAAACTAAAAATAGACATGCAAATAAAAGTAGTAATGAAATTTTTTTTCACTTATAAAATTTAGAAAGCTTTTTTGTTTGTCTTTAATACAGAGAATGAATTTAATACAGTTTGGCATTATTTAAGAACCTTAAAATGTTGATAAATGACTCAGTTACTCCGCTGCAAAAAATTCTTATTAAAAGGAAATAATCTTTACTTTCAACAATAAAGATAAGTTAAAAGAAAAAAAAAGAAATAGTCTGAAATACTGGCAGTTTATCACAGCATTATTTATAACAGCAAAAAAGTTGGAAATAGCCAGAAGGGAGACGGGATAGGTAATTATAAAGTATCCATACAGCAGAATACAACACAGCCTTTACAAATGATGTTTGTGTTTTTTTGGCTTGGAAAGATACTTATACACTCTAATGTTAATGGAGTGGGAGGAACATACAACTCTGGTGCAGACAATCTGAGCCCAAAGACAGAAACAATAAGGCAGTAGAAAATGAGTGAAAGATATCAAATGTTAACTGTAAATAGTAACATTATGATTTTTTTTCTCATTTCTTATTTTTTTTCTGTATTTTTTAAAATAATGAGTATACCAGTGTATTACTTGTATGGCCAGGAGAAAGTAAATCACACTCAAAGGTGCAATTGCAAATCTTGGAGACAGCCTGGTGAATTGTGAAGATTTGCAGACAGTTTGTGCCAACAACATGAAGACTGTTATGAGCAAGTTTAAGACACTATGGCAGTTCAGTGATAGAAGCTGAAAGAAACTCAGTAGGCCTATTTCCTTAGTAGCATTTTGCTATTTTTTAAAAATATTCTTTAGAAAAAGTAAAAATAGAAATGATAGGCCTTCAGAAATATGTATTTTAAAATGACAATAAGGACCAGACATAGAAATAATGCCTGTGAAATTACACTGAGTTTTCCTTTTATTATTTTTTTTCTAAGCAAATGCTTGGCAGACAGCTCTCTTCATCTTTCATCATCTATTAAGAAGACAAATTGGAAAGTCTTTTAATAGAAAAGGAAAGTTCAGAATAGCTTTGCTGCTAGAGAGACACTGTGGCAATGTCAGCCAAGCCAAAACTTGAAGGCAAAGGACTTCCAAATAGGATTTGTTGCACTCACTAAGACTGCTGTTTTTAAATCGTTTTACCCATTCAGTCCCCTGTGATGTTGTAGATCTCAAATGTAGGGACAGTTTTCATACAGATGACCAATGATGAAGAAAAATGTGTTGTTTTTTTCCTTGGGAATGAGACAACTTCTGCTTATAACCAAAGCAAAGTAGTTTATTACTTATCTTGCCTTAATTAAAATTTTTATTCTGTTTAGGAAAAATAATAAGATTCTAGAAAATTGTGTACTCAAATCTAGTTTACTTGTATTTTACAATTTTTTCCTCTATGTTTTGGTATTATGTATTTTATTTTGTTGACTGTTCATATTAATTATTTAGTGGTTTATTCTATACAAACACACATGTCTTTGTGTCTGTTTAAATATGTAATCCATACACATTTCAAAGTTAAGTTGTGTCTAATTAAATGATTAGGTTTTCTTTGTTTATTGTATCATTTAATAGATATTAAAAAACAACTCTTGTGATCCCCCCATGGTTTTATTATAAAAATTTTCAAACATATGTAAAAGTTAAAACATTTTTACAGTTAATATCTATGAGCTGACCAACTAGATTCTGTAATTAACATCTACCTAATAAAAAGGTAACATGCTAATTGACCATACCTTCGTGATGCCCACCAGCCAATCAGGAGTGAGTATGCAAATTAACCCAACAAAGATGGTGGGTTAATTTGCATACACAGACGCCGAGTGGCTGGGGGTGGGACGCTTGCATCATTGCCATGGCGACGATGCAGGCGTTCCGCACCACGCCATACCCTCTGGGCCTCTGGGCAGCGTGGGAAGGCAGAAAGGCAGCTCTGGCCACAGTGAAGGCGGTGCCGGCAACCAGGGAAAGGAAGGCCCATTCTGGCACGAGTCTTCGTGCATCGGGCTTCTAGTTTTACTATAATTTGCTTTATCATCTCTCTGTCCATCCTTGTATCTATCCATTAGTCTATCTTATTTGTTTGTTTTTTTAGTGCATCTCAAAATAAGTTGCAGACATTAGTATACCCCTCAACATTTCACCATGCATGTCATGGGTAGCTTGTCAAAATGTGTTTTGTTACATAAACTCTGTTTCTTTAGCACTATGTTATTAAAAATATTTTTTTACTTATTTTTTATAAGCATCCCCCCTCTCCCCCTTTCAGGATGTTGCCTAAAACATTTTAAGCATTTAAGGCCAGTTTATAATTATTTGACATACAAAAGTAAAATATCATTTATTTCTAATGTACATTTCGACTTAGGTTTGAAAATAAGTTTTCTTTTTTAGGGATCTCAAGTACCTCAGATAAAAGATAGACCATAAAACATTAGCATCTGGCTATCAGCATTCTCTGTGAAGCTTCCCCTCTAATTCTTGCTCACATTGTATTCCATGCTGGCAATAAAAACAGCACTTCCATTCCCTCTCACAACAGTAGTTACCTGTTATACCAACCAAGGGCAAACAAGTTTATTGCTTTAGTTGTATGTAACTCTTGCTACAATGGAAGGAGTTTTTCGGTTTTGTTTCAAACAAGACCAGCAACTGGCGATCATGTGTGTCAATGAAATGTTTACTTGTATTGCTTTATTCCAATATTTATTAATGTCTCCCAGGTGTCACAAACCTTGGTGTTCATACTATATTGTGTTATATTTAGTGAATATTTTTGAGGCCATTTTTGTGATGTGATACTTTAGCTTCCGACCTTTTCATAGTCCAGTTTTTTATGAGTGATAAAATACAAAAAACTAGACCTTGGTAGTACATAATAGTATTGAATACTTGAATGATACATGTCCAATACATAATAGTGCTGTGATTTGTTCATTTGTTTGAAATCCATCTGTTTTATAATATAATAGGTAATACTTCATTCTAAGTGCATCATATAGAATAGTAATACCAAAATTCATCCTGTTTTCTTAAAGCAAAAGGTATATCAATATGCTTTATACTCAAGTAACCTATACTGTTGTTTGTTGTAAATAATATAAAAATCGATCCAATTTTAAGTTGCTTTTTCTTTGTTCTCAGACAGCAAATCAAAAGGTCTCCAGTGGATTATAGATACAACTATAGCTTATCCCAAAGCTGAACCCATAGATATTCAAACCTGGATTCTTGGATACAGGAAACCGACAGTCACACATGTACATTACAGGTAAGGATTCTATATTAGTACTGAACATATATCCAACATAAAGCACGATCTCAGAACAGTGCGAATGTTTCAATATTAAATTTTTAATCGATTTTTTTTCTGTTCTCAGAAAGATTGGCTTTTTGTTCAGTTTCTAGTTGTTTGGTTATATTTTTAAAATTTTAAACAAGGATGAGATGTTTTCAATTACAATAAGATTTTAAAATGCAACATTAGAAATCATATGTACACAAATGTGAATAATATAAATAACTGGGGTTAGATCTCTTTCTCTTTAAATCTGGGGAGGTTGGTAGGAAAAACAAAACAGCATTGATTGCCTAACGTGGGAAATGGGTGCCCAGAGAGATAGAAAAAGGTGATCTGGAAACTATAAATTTCACTGAAAAATAGTAGTTTTGCTTAATGTGGGCTACCTAATCTTCACCTTTAGGCAGATTTTAAAAACTATTCATAAGTGTATTTTTTTCTGCAGTTAAGCATAATTTATCTTGAATATTACTATTAAGCCATATGGTGCAAAAGCCAATTTTGTTTCACATGATGTAGAACAAGTATTTGTTTTCTTCTTAAACCCAGCTGACTTTAAATATATATATTATTGATTTTAGAGGGAAGAAGGGAGGATAGAGAGATAGAAACATCGATTGGCTGCCTGTTGCACCCCCCCCTCCCCCCGCACTGGGGATAGAGCCTGCAACCCTGGCACATGCCCCGACCAGGAATCAAACATGACCTCTTGGTTCATGGGTGGACACTCAACCACTAAGCCACACCAGCCAGACTAACTTTTTTTTTTAATTATTAAATAAAGCAGGCAGCCCATCCTAGGACCTTGATGGCTAGAGATTGCCTGAGTTTCAGTGAGTGCATTGTTGAGCACCAAATGATATACTGATTAAAAAAGTATTATAGAACTACAAAGCACCTTACAAATATAATGTACTATTATTAAGATATGAAGTTACGTGTATGGATTATTGCTAAATCCACTATTAGTAAATGAACCTTCCCAATAGATTGGATGTAAGCCACTTAACTACTTCAAGAGAAAAAAATGTCTTTTCTTATTCCTGACTTTTTTTCTTTTTACTTCCCAATATTATGTATTGTTTAACTAGGGAAATATTTGTGATTAGTTTGCTTACAACTACATTATTGATCTTTTTCAAGAGTAAAGCTGGTTTTAAAAGAAGAGGAACTAAAGGTTTAACTCTGGGGAACATTTGAAGGGAACAACTTTTCCTCCCCCTCTCCCCTTTGTATTCCTGTCACACTGGAAAGCAGCTTCTCCCTATTAAAGAAGTAATGGGTGCGGTGTGCTGCTGTTCAGGAGTTAGTAGGAGAATTAAACATGATTAGATTTTAATCACAGGGACACGGTGTTTATAGGGATAAAAGCAAAAGTAACCCCTGTCCTTCAAATAAATGTCTGCTTCACTCCAAATCAGGATAGTGAGTTAGGTAAGCTGATTGCCTTGTGCAGAACGAGCTTATAATTTCATTGTCAAAATCTTGAAAAAAGATGTAACTGTGAGTGTAGTGGCACAGCAAGATTACCAGAAGCAGACGTGTGGCTTTCATGTCTAATTTGATTGGGACTTTGGTTACTTTGGAGAAGGCATTCAATTAGAGACTTTGGGCAATAATTTATTTTCAGTTTTGAGGGGAAATTAATTCAGAAAAGGAAGATTTAATGTTTTTTAAGAAACTATGCTCACTCGCAAGATGGGCGAATGTTAACATTTTGATATATTTGCCTCAGGACTGTTTTTATTAATAAAAGAAATAAAGCATTTCTAGTAAAGTTCCCGTTGTTTCCCTTCTCGGTTCCATACCCCTTCCCTCCTCCCCTTGAAGCCACCACCATCGTAAATTTGGTGGGTATTCTTTCTCCTCCTATACTTTTATTATACAGATATGTTTATAATGTATAATATTGTTTTGTATGTTTTTAAAAATGTATATAACCATACATGGGTATGTCATCTTACAACATGTATTTTTCCACTCTATTGTTTACTGTGTCTTTTTATTTTTACATTTGTGGCTCCCTTTCATTCATTTGATCTATAAACACTATTTAACTATTCTATTCCCATTATATGATTGTCAAACCTTACCTATTCATTCTGTTATTGTTGGATACATATTTTCTCAGTCTTTTTGCTATTATAATAAGTAATATTGCAGTGAACATTCTTATGGCTGGTGTGGTTCAGTGGTTGAGCATTGACCCATGTAACCAAGAGGTCACCAGTTCAATTCCCTGTCAGGCTACATGCCTAGGTTGCAGGCTCAATCCCCAGTAGCGGGTGTGCAGGAGGCAGCTGATCAGTATTTCTCTAACATCAGTGTTCTATCTCTCTATCCCTCTCCCTTCCTATTTCTCTTTTTAAAAAAATGCACTGCTATGAAATATAAGATTAGGGTTAAGGTACCATCTTCTTTGAAAAGTTCAATTAATCACTATTGGGAATCTAAATGGTTTACTGATTGATGTCTGTCTTCCCTGTTTAGAATGTAACCTCCATGAGAGCAGATATTTTGTCTGTCTTGCTAGCAATTATATATTAGACTAATGCTGGGATATAATACAAGCACAGCACTTATTGAATATATGAATGCTAAAGTTCATGCTGTGTAGACATGCACTGTGCAGTGGCAACAGCCACTAGCCACATGTGACTATTGAGCACTTAAAATGTGGCTAGTCTGACATGATGTCCTGTAAGTATAAAATACACATTGAATTTCAGAAACTAGTAAGAAATAGGAATGTAAAATATTTCATTAATAATTTTTGTTGATGACATGTTGAAATGATATTTTAGATTTGGGAAGGTGATTGAAGGATTAAATTTTTAAAATGTTACTAGAGAAATAACAGGAGGCTGAGAAATCCCATGATCTGCTGCCTGCAAGCTGGACAACCAGGAGAGCCAGTGGTATAATTTAGTCTGAGTTCCAAGGTCTGAGAAGGGGTGTGGGGAGAAGAGGTGATGGTATAAGTCTGTCTGAGTCTAAAAGCCCAAGAACCAGGAACACCCATGTCCTTGGGGCATAAGGTGGATGTTGTAGCTTAAAAAGAGAGAGTGGGCTCACCCTTCTTCCACCTTTTTGTTCTATTCAGGCCCTCAATAGATGGGATGATGAGGGCAATCAATTTTACTCAGTCTAGTAGTTCAAATGCTTACCTTCCAGATACACCCTCACAGACACACCCAGAAACAATGTTTTACCAGCTATTTGGGCATCCCTTAGCCTAGTCAAGTTGACACATAAAGTTAACCACCACAGTAATCTACATAAAAACCTCAAGAAACTGAGTTCAACATCTATTTATCTAGTTCAGCAATCTTGACATAAAACCATTACAAAACAATCAATGGTATCCCTTTGTCCTGACAATAAATAGAAAATGTAAGTTAAAAAAATACCACTCTCAGAAACAAGAAGACTATAAAGTACCTACCAATAAAATCCTATATAATAAAAGGGTAATATGCAAATTGACCCTAAAGGTGGAACTACCAGAACGACCACTGGACCAGTCACTATGAGGCACACTGACCACCTCTTGGTCCCTTTCCCCAGCTGGCAGGCTCCGATCGCCTGATGGCAAAAGGGGAACCGGGGGTGGGTAGCCGAGGATGCGGGCAGTGCCAGGCCAAGGGCCCCGCCCCACCGGTCACCCCACACACAAAGGGTGACTCGTGGCAGGGGCGGGGCCAGCTGTGGGCAGCTGGAGAAGATGGCCCTGATCGCAGGCCAGGCCTAGGGACCATACTTGTGCACAAATTTCATGCGCTGGGCCTCTAGTGTAATAAGAAATGTCTAAGACTTTTGTGAACAAAAATAAAAAAAATTATTGAAGAATATAAAAGGCCAAGAACCAGGAACACAGCACTTATTGAATATAAGTGGGAAGAGATACTGTGTTTGTTCATAGAGAGGAAGACTCAAAATTATAAAGATGCCAATTATCCAAAATTAATCTATAAATTTAACATAATTCCAATTACATTATACCCAAGAGGATGTAGACTCAGAGTCCAGGAGGATTTTTCTGGAAACTTGACAAAATGGTTTTAAAATTTATTTGAGGGAGTAATGGTAAATGAATAGCTAAAATAGTTTTGAAGATGAATGAAACAGAGGCATTCTTCCTACCAGATAGCAAGACTTAATGTAATTAGAACAGTGTAGTATGAGGGCAGGACCAGATCAATAGAAATATTAGGAAATCAAGGTTTATTTTGGAGCTTGTGTATGATTGAGTAGGCATCACCTATCAGTGGAGAAAGAATGAAGTAGTCAATAAATGAAATGGTTTGGGACCATTGATTCTACATATGAGGGAGCAGAAAATTGAAATTTCACCCTTTACTATATCCCAAGGTAAATTCCAGATAGATTTTTACCTCAACATCAACGATGAGACTCTAAAGTATTGAAAGAAAATATAGGAAGCTCTTAGTGTTCTCACAGTAGGGTATACCTTCCTTCTAAGACACAAAAGACCTAATAAATCATGAAGGAAAAATACAAATTTGACTGAATCAGAATTAAAATTAAATACAAATTTGACTGCATCAAAATCAAAAGACAGCACAAACAAATTTAAGGTGTTTGAAATGCACACAGCAGGGATTCACATTGAGTATACATGTAAAGAGTATAGATCAATAATTATTAAGTTTTGGTGCAGTAGAGACAATTTGGTGCAGCCAATTTGAAGAACAATTTGGCAGTATTATAAGTTCTAACTCTGTGACATAGCAGTTCTACTTGGGACTATATACACATTCTAGAGAAAGACAAGGATATTAGAACATCATTTTTCGTAAGAGTAAAAAATTGGAAACAACTTGAATATCCACCAGTAGAGTAATGGCTAAATAAAATGTACATTCTTCAAAGGAATATACTAAACAATTTTATATCTGATTGTTAGACATCTTTAGTGGGGTGTCTAGACTCATCTCTGAAGTGAAACTATCCTAAAAATATATACTCCACATTGCTTTCCCAGTCTAATTATTGATAGCAACTTCCATCCTTCCAGTTACTCAGGTAAAAAACCTTGGCGTTATACTTGGCTCCTCTCTTTCTCTTACATCTCACTCAGTCGGGAAGTCTTTTTGGTCCTATATGCAAATATGTATCCTGGATCTGACTACTTTCTTTACACCTTGGTCCTGGTCACCATCCCCTCTACCCAGCTCTTAGATCACTATATAACTTCCTAATTGGTCACCCTGATTTTACCCTGGGCCCTCTTAGTGTCTAGTTCCAGAGTGGTCTTTTGAAAACCTAAGATCATGTCAGCCTCAGGTTTAGAATTCCATATGTCTTTACCCATCTAAAAAGCCAGGAGCCTTAAAATGGTGTCTAAGGCCCTGCTTAACCTGCTCCTTCCCTCTGACCTCATCTCTGACTACTTTTTACTCACTACCCTTTGGCTATTCTGGCCTTCCTGCTGTCCTTGAACATGCAATTATGTTCTTGCCTCAGGGTCTTTGTGCGAGCTTTTCCTCCTCCTCAGAGATTCTTCTCTTGGAAAACTGTAATGCATGACAGTGAATTCAGGATGACTTCCTAATTATATTTCTTACTAGAGGCCCAGTGCATGAATTCGTGCATGGGTGGGGTCCCTTGGCCTGGCCAGCCATTGAAGCCTATTTGGGGGGCCAACGACGGAAGGGAGGCCACAGGAGGTTGGCTGTGGGACCGCACTGACCACCAGGGGGCAGCTCCTGCATTGAGTGTCTGCCCCTGGTGGTCAGTGTGTGTCATAGTGACTGGTCGACCAGTTGTTCAGGTTGTTCGGTCTTAACGGTTGCTTGGGCATATATATATATATATATATAGTTGGTAGTTATAATGGTGATATTCAAAGTATATCCCATAGAGGTAGTGTCATTTCTTAGATACCAGAATTAAGTTCTGAAAAACACAGTAAATGAGAGATTGTATTAAGATACATATTTTTTACATATGAACACCTTAGAAATAAGGAGGGACCTTAAAATTAGTATAATACATTAGTTATCATTTAATTGGATATTTGGCATGTAGCACTCCAAACAAACCAAAGTCCAAAAAGTAATTGCTCCTTCTCTCCTGCCCTCTTCCAAAAGGCCAAACAGTGACTGCCATATAGTTGGTATTCAGTTGTTGACTGTGAATGCCTCTGGGGAAGGGATCTTATTTTTCATTGTATTATTTAGATTTTTAATGATATAAATGTCTTCTTCAGTTTTAAAAATTAACTGAAAAAAGAAATTGCCCACAGGATTTAGAATTTTGCTTGAATAATCATTTGAATCATTACAACAAAAGCATTTTCATCAGATATAAGAATTTAATAGGTTCACATTTAAAATGCATATCCCTTAATAGACACTAAATAGACCTTATCCCTTTAAATCAAGGATATTCAAATACTCAAATGATATAGTCTAAAGAGATGTTCATATGCTAGTGTTTTACCCATAATTTATTTTTATTAAAGTATACATACAATATTACATTAGTTTCTGGTATACAACATAGTGATTTAACATTTATATACCTTACAATGTGATTACCACAGTAAGTCTAGTAACTCCTTATCACCATACAAAGTTATTATAATATTATTGACTATTTTTCCTATGCTGCACTTATATCCCCTTGACTTATTTATTTTGTAACTGGAAGTTATACCTCTTATTTCCCTTTATCTCTTTCATTCATCCCCCGACCCTCTTCCTCTCTGGGAAAGATAAATTTGTTCTCTATATCAATGAGTCTGTTTCTGTTTTGTTTTGTTTATTGTATCTCTAGTTTTCTTTATGCTGGGGCTTTTTCTGTCAGTGCTTATAATCATTGCTCATTTCACCCCTACTCCTGCTGTTTAAAATGTGCTTTTTCCTGTCTTATTTCCTTTTTTTTTTTTTTAAGTTTTTATTGATTTTGTAGAGAAAGAAAGGGAGAGGGAAAGAAACACCGATGTGAGAGAGAAACATCTATTGGCTGCCTCCTGTATGCCCCCTCCTGGGGATTGAGCCTGCAACCAGGTCATATGCCCTGACTGGTAATGATGGAACTGATGAACTTTCAGTCCATGGGGCAACCCTCAACAAACTGAACCACTCTGGTTGGACCTGTCTGCTTTTCTTAACATCTTTTGTTTTCTATTTCTTTGCCTCTGTGTTCTAGTTTTTGTGTGTGTGTGTGTGTTGTTTTTTTTTTCTGGAAAAGGCTGGACATTTTAGTCATTTGTCACTGTTTAGACCTTCCATTTGGAAAATGCAGTTACACATTAAATGTAATCATCAAATTTTTAGTTCTGCTTGGCTGTTTTTAATGTTCAGTACCCACAAGTTCTTTTTGCTCTTCCGCACCAGCAGTTTTTTTTTCCACTTTCCTTTAAGAAAATAAAACTTTTTTTCATATGTTTTACTTATTTATTTTTACTGTTGACACTATTACAGATGTCCCCATTTTTTCTTCTTTGCCTCCTCCACACAGCCCCACTCCCCCTTCCCTCTGGCTATCACCACACTGTAGACTGTATCCAGGGTTATGCATATATGTTCTTTTGCTAATCTGTTCACATTCTTTCATCAGTGGTAGCCATTCTGACAGGTATGAGGTAGTATCTCATTGTGGTTTTAATTTGCATCTCTTTGATGGTTAGTGACATTGAACATTTTTTCGTATGTCTATTGGCCATCTGTATGTCCTCATTGGAGACATGTCTATTCAGGTTCTTTGCCCATTTTTTAACTGGATTATTTGTCTTCCTGGTGTTGAGTTGTGTAAATTCTTTATTTACTTTGGAGATTAACCTCTTATCAAATGTATCATTGTCGAGAATATGTTCTCCCATACAGTGGGTTCCCTTTTCATTTTGTTGATGGTTTCATTTGCTGTGCAGAAGCTTTTTAGTTTGATGTAGTCCCATTTGTTTATTTTTTCCTTTGTTTCCCTTTCCCTGGGAGACATATTGGCAGAAATATTGCTCTGAAAGATGTCCGAGATTTTACTGCCTATGTTTTCTTCTAGGATTTTTGTGAGTGTTTTTTTTCCTGACTTACATTTAAATCTTTTATCCATTTTGAGTTTATTCTTATATATGGGGTAAGTTGGTGGTCTAGTCCAGTTTTTCCATGTGCATGGTCTATCCTAGAAAATGTTCCAGTTATTTTGTGTCCTACCATGTGGTCTATCCTCAGGCTGATGCTCTATCCACTGAGCCAAACCGGCTGGGATGAGTGGAGATTTTTAAAAACCTTTCTAGTGAATCCAGGGTTTAGCTATAAATATTATATGTTAGTATGTTGAGAAAGAGACCTGAACAGATTATTTCAGGACAATGGCTCAAAGCAAAATTTCTGGGATTTGAATGCTGGGAGAAATTCTCACCTTAAATTGGACAGTATCTGTTCTTGAAACCTATTTGGTGACAAATAGTCTGATTTTCTGAGTTATTATTGTCACACTAACCCTGGTGGTGTCAGTTAACAATGCCCATGGTTTTGATGTCTGTCTACAGATGGTACCTCATAAAGGTGTACGCTGGCAGATTACTTTCAATTCAATTCAGCTCATCAAACTCAAGTTCCCATGAAGGAACAGACACTGATTTACACGTTGGGTTTGCAAAGATGAGTATAGCAGGGCCCGATAGAAGACACATAAGAAAAGAAATAGAACACACACGAGTAAGCATAATTGCAAAGGACAGAGTGGCACTGAGAAGGAATTATTAACTGTGTACGAAGGAGGAGGAGGAGGGGGGCCGAGGAGAAGAGGACAAAGGAGTGAAACAACCTCATCCCTGTCTTCCTCAGGAAGAAGTCAACGAGTACATTTTAAATGGTGTGGAGAGCGGCTACAGTGTTTGGACAGGTTCAAGCCTGGACTAATGAGAGGGCACAGTCCTCTCATGGCCACGTGCAAGTCCCAGCTTGGAGGGCAGAGCCCTCCCAGCACAATGATAGTCAACAGCTACAGTTGTAAGCTTGAACCTATGGTCTGAACACGTCGCCCCACGTGCCTGAGTGATGTAGGCCGCAAGTAAACAAAGCTTCATCAGGTGCATGTAATTGACTGGGATTGAAACTCACGAGAATGTTGTAAACATCTTGACCACGCCCTTACTTTGCCTCATGGAAATCTGGCTATAAAATAAAGACACGGCTAGTGGGCGCTGTCGCTGTCTCTCCATCAGAGAGGGCAGCATCCCACCCAGACCCAGCTTTCATTCTCTTGTCTGTCTTTTCTTAATCCTTCACCGCCCCCACTCAGGTTCACCCTTGGCCGTGCTGGCTCGGCACAAGATGGGATGATTCAGAATAGTGGAATTAGCATGTTTATGTGTAAGCAATATGGAGGTGATAGCAACAAAAAAGTTTTCTGGGAAACAGGTATCTGAGGAGGGAAAACATAGGGCTACTATTTTTCATTATGAACCTTGTGGTACTATGACTTTTGAAAACTATATGCATATTGTTACTGGGTTAAAAACAATTTTTTTTAGTGTTAAATTCTATTAACTCTTAGGCCATTTCAAGTGATTTTCACGTGTCCCAATTACATATCGGGTATGCAAAGATGAGTACAGCAGAGCCTGATAGAAGAAACAGACACACACACACACACACACACACACACACACACACACCCTTCATTTGAACTTACACAGAAATTCTTCCAACTTCTTATACTACACTTACCATGTTCCAGTTGTATATTATTTGTTTACTTTTCATATCCTGCTGCTAGATTATTATGTTTTTGAAAGTAGGAACGCTTTACCTTAAAACCTTCAGTACTTTTTAGCTTCTTACATGCAGTTGGTAGAATTGAATTGAGGGGTTGTTTGTTATCTCACATTTTGGAGCCTTGTGGCATGAAATATTCTTACTCGAATTTATAGAGGTGCCAGCTGCTAAGCATTATTTCCTATCTTTTTGTGAAAGTGTAATTTACCTAGTGTTCTGAAATCTGATTCTATGGATATTGGTAGAATACTATGTATTTAAAAGAGTTTATTCTGGATTACAGATAATGAGAATTTTTATTTCTTGAAATTTAGGAGCTAGTTTCTCATTTGGATAGCTATTGTAAAGATTTATTTCTGTTTTTACTTATTTGTTTGTTTATATCCCCGAAGAACTCCTTTTATTTAATTCTAAGAGGACTGGTATTCAGTGCATTTGATACTTGGTCATATTAGGGGATGATTAATTGTTTTAATATTTTAATCCCATGGTGCCTAAACAATCAGTAGATTGCTTTGGAGGGAGCATTTGGTCTGCCCTCCTGGCTATTTCCTAAGGTAAGAGAATGTCCAAGCTATTCTAGGCAGAGGGTAGGATAGGATTTCTTTTAAAACATAGCCCTACTCCCACTCGCTCCCCCATTTAAAGTGATAGATACTTCACCAACCTCACCATGTTCTTTTAAGAGAGTTCACTTGGTAAACCCAGACTTCCTCTGTTTAAGTCAGCCTTACTTTTCATGTTATTTTTCTACTTATAAAGATGTTTTGAATACTGTTTCAAGATATTCTTTAGCCCTGTGGCTCTTTGTAAATTATCCTTAGGTTGATAAGGCCTGATTTTATATTTACAGAAATAGAATATATTTTATAGGTCAAAAAATTAATGCAAATAATTCCCCAAATGCTGGTATTCAGTGTGGTAGAGGTGAGTAGTTTAAAAAGTGCTACTTATATTGCAAAACTTAAAGGTAAAAAGTAATTTGTAATTCCATTTACTTAAAAAATAAATCTGATTTTTTAATTTTAAAACCTTTATCAGATTTTTCTAAAAATCTAAATATTTAAGGACATTTAGTCTGGAGAAAATAAAACAAAACAAATGACTAAATTTTCTGAGTAGTTAAATTTTTTGTGTAACTCTGGGCACCTCCCCTGTGCTGGAACTAAAATTTGTGAGATTTTATTCTGCTTGGACTTTACCTCACATGTACATATTTCAGGGGTCATCCAGAGATTTGGGTGGGGTTTAGACTCAGGGAAAGAGCAGCTTCCAAAAATCCTAATAGTACACGAGAGTTCATTAACCTTTTTCTCTACTTTTGCACATGTTATACCATAGTACAAGTTACCATAGTAATTCTCATAGAGTTAAGATTCTCATAAAGATATGATATTGCAACAATAATAGTATACTATAAAGAGGAACACTCAGAGAACTCTTAGAAATTAAAAATATGATAAAATGAGTAAAAACTCAATAAAAAGTTTAGACATTAAGTAAGAAATCTCCCAAGAGGACAAAAGACAGAGATGGAAGAAAATGAATTCCAACCTTGAATCCTATATCTAGTTCAATTATCAACAAGGTGTGTGGACAGAAAGAAGACATTGGCAGAAATGCAAGGTTTTAAGAACCCTTTGTCAAGAAACTGCTGGAGAAGGTGCTCCCTAAAAACGTGAAGGAAGTACGGAGAGGGGAAGACATCGGTGTCAGAAACGTTCACTCCATTTTCGGAGTGCAGAGGACCACCACACCCACCAGAACGATAGTGAAGGGCCTTGGCAAGAAGGAAACTACGGGCAGCCAGTCCAGAACGTGGGTACAACCCCTCAGGGAGGTGGCATTGAGAGGGTGTCCGATGCACGTGTATGCCTTGGGAGAACCTCTAGACCGCAGGCCAATCTGGCTCTGCCTGTTTTTTTAAATAAAATTTTATTTGAACACAACTGCACCCTTTTATTTACACATTGTCTAAGGCTGCTTTCGCACTGCAAGCAGAGTTGAGTGTAAATATAGGGTGTCCCCCCCCCCCAAAATGTATGCACACACTTTGAGTAATTATAAAGGCAGTATTTATTAAAATACGTTTCATTTTCAAAATTGAGTTGTCAGCTGTTAAAGTGTGAGTACATTTTTTTTTTTGGACACCCTGTGTTTTTTATCTGACCCTTTAAGAAAAAGTTTGCAGACTTGATCTAGGGAATTGATTCTAGACGGTTGGCCAAGAGCTTGTGGCTGAATCAGTTAGGTATACATACAAAATGGTAACTGCTCAACTCCGGGAGAACAAAAATAGATCAGGAAAGGAAAAATAGCCATGATTTACTACATGGCTTAACTTTGTATATACTTACATGATGATAAAAATGCCAATGTCTAATATTGTGCTCATTAAAATTACCATGCTAACTGCATTAGGAAGATAAGGATGTGCATGTGTAATGGGAGTAAGAAGAAGAAGGAGCTTAATCCTCACTTTCCATAGTGAGTCAGTAGAAAAGCCTCAAAACTAAAGAACTGTGGTGATACATACTAAGATAATTGACTACTAGTAAAAGAAGTAAAATTTGATTCTTCTCGGAAGGGAGAAACTAAGGGCAGAGGGACAAGGTCTATTGTTTTTTCATACAAACATTCATTTTGTAGACTTTTTAACTGTGTATCTTAATAGCTTTGATAAAGGGAAAAAAATTAAACCTCCCCTCCCCCCAAATTTGGAAAACAAAGAAGAAAAGAAACGCTTTCCCAAGGTCAGCAGATACATAGCACTTCCTCGTGCTGTGGCTCTCTGTCCTCACCTCCAGGGGACATTTATCAGAAATCATCCCAGTCTCCTCGCTGTGGAGTCAAGACAGGGTTGCAGCATCTCCAGAATCATGCTCTAGCCAAGAGTGGGCTTTGCTCATGAAACTACTATCCTATCTAATAATAGACAAATATGCAAATTGACCATACCTCCAACACACCCACAAGCCACGCCCACCATCCAATCAGCGAGTATGCAAATTAACCCAAACCAAGATGACTACAGCCACAGAGAGCAAGGTTTCCTAGGTAACAGAGGAAGCCAAGCTTTCTGCCAGCCGTTGCAGGCCTAAGCCTCCACTCAAGCTACAAAGTTTCAATTATAGAAGGTAAACAAATTCAAACAGAAATGGCGGCAGAATGGAGCTTGAGAGAGCAGGCCAGGGTTGCCACCGGCAACAGGGGAAGCAAAGCTTTCCGCACACCCTGGCCGGGCCCACCCCCTTAAGGCAACAAAGTTTCAATTATAACCCAACACAAATGGCTGCGGGCCTCGCAGGGAGCCCCAGGCTTGGCTCTGCTCCAGGCTACAAAGTTTCAAGTGTAGAAGGAAAATAAATTCCAGATACCAAGGCCTGCACTTGCATTGCCAGGGGGCGTGGCCCACCTGCAAACCACCACAGGCCCCTCGTTCAGGCCGCCCCACGCCCCAAGGGAACCCCACCCTGATCAGGGACACCCTTCAGGGCAAACCAGCTGGCCCCCACCCCTGTACCAGGCCTCTATCCTATCTAATAAAAGAGTACTATGCAGATTGATCATCACTGCAACACACAATATAGCTGCCCCCGTGTGGTCAAAGATTTTGCCCCCATGTGGACACAAGATGGCCACCACAAGATGGCCAGCAGGAGAGGGCAGTTGGGAGGCACCCAGCCTGCAAGGGAGGGCAGTAGAGAAGGACCAGGCCTGCAAGGGAGGGCAGTTGGAGGTGATCAACCCTGCAGGAGAGGGCAGTTAGGGGTAACCAGGCTGGCAGAGGAGGGAAGTTGGGGGCAAACAGGCTGGCAGCAGAGTGGTTAGGGGGTGATCAGGCTGGCAGGCAGAAGCGGTTAGGGGCAATCAGGAAGGCAGGCAGGCAAGCAGTTGGGAGCCAGCAGTCCTGGATTGTGAGAGGGATGTCCGACTGCCCGTTTAGGCCCGATCCCTATCGGACATCCCTTGAGGGGTCCCAGTCGGACATCCCTTGAGGGGTCCCAGATTGGAGAGGGTACAGGCTGGGCTGAGGGACAACCCCCCTCCGTGCACGAATTTCGTGCACTGGGCCTCTAGTCTCTGATATAATTAGCAAAATGGCACCAATTTAGGGGTAATCTATCTAGTTCAGACATTCCCAGTAAAAGAATGTGGCAAAGCTGCATTATTTGGCCTAGCATTCGACTACTCTAAACACCATTCCCACTTAACACACAAGCATGGGAGGACGGTTATTTCTCAGTAATTATTTGTAGATATAGGATAATCTAATAATATGTTTCCACCATCGAGCACTAGGCCTACCATCTAATAGGCTAGTGAATGTTTGAATGAATGAATAAATGAACTTGGTTATATAATCAACATTTTTTAAAAAAATCAAGATAACTTGAGAAGCTGAAGAAACTGACCCTTGCAAAAGAGGATTCCATACCTTTCTTCAGCTTTTCAATCACCAAAGCTAAATTGCAGTTCTGAATGATTTTGACTTCTAAATTAAAGTAGTTTTTGCTCTTTTTTTTCTTAACTAGGATCTTTCCAATTAAGGATGTACCCCTGGAGACTGATGAACTTTCTGATTGGCTCTATCAGCGTTTTATTGAAAAAGAGGACCTCTTAACGCATTTTTATGAAACAGGTACACAGTATCCTAATACATACCTTCCTGAAGTTACTGGTAGTTCAAGATAAGCATTTTTTTAAATTCTTCAGATATTCTAAAGGAGTCAGGGTATTCTATACTTAAGAATTTCATCTTAGAATTTTCATAAAGACAAACTTACATTAAATGTATTCAGGCACTTGTTCATTAGCCATATACAAATGGATCTAGTTCAAGAGAGGACACAGTCTGTAGAAGACTTGTGATCATACATATGCAGCTATATGGACTGTTTTATAAAATAGCAAATGACCTTCATTTTTGGCATTGTAATTTGATTGTTTAAATAATAACATCATCATTTGTAAACACTTTTTAATATGCTTTATTTTTTTTAACATATAGGGATAAAGTTCACTATTTAGTTTTCATGGATACAACCTTATACTTTTCTCCTTGGGAGAAAAAAGTCTATTTACCCTAAGTCTCTTTTCTATATTTAATATTTTTTATGTTCTGTGAGACCTACAGGGGAGTGAAAAAGACATAACGGGAGGAGGAGAGAGGAAGGAAGAAAGGAAGTTTTGAAAGGAGGAAATTGACGTTGTTAGAACTCCAGGCACTATGGAAGTGCTTTCACAAATAGCTATTTGTAGGCCTATTTTCTAGAGCAGGGGTAGAGAACCTTTCTTCTGCCAAGGGCCATTTGGATATTTATAACATCATTCAGAGCCCATACAAAATTACCAACTTAAAAATTAGCCTGCTGTATTTAGTCAGACATTTAATTAACTCACCCCTAATGCCTTGGCAGGGCCAGGCGAAATGATTTCCCAAGCCCCTATATGGTAGCCTCTAGAATAGGCCGGATGTTCCCACCTCTGTTCTAGAAGCTACCTAGCGGGGGAAAGGTGAAGTGAAAGTTGTTCCAGGTTTGAGGATGGCCATGGGGTTTTCGATGAACAGAAGGCACTATTTTTTCCCCACTTAGACATTTTTTGGTACAGAATTAAAGTTCATGCTGAATCAGACTGGCAAGGCCTGATGTTGAGCAAAGGCTGATAACAGTGATTTCCTTTAGTACTTTTGATTTGGGGTTTAGGACTGTTTCACTTTGCCCTCCAGAAGATTCCTTCCTGATCTTAACTTTCTGATTCTGGGACTGTGGAGTAGTGCCTACTAATGTGACAGGAGTTGGGCACTGTGTATGTCTTTAGAATTCCTAATAGGATGCCCCTCTCCGTGTGTGCAGTCCTTGGTCTCACTCTCAAACTTTCCTTAAAGATAAGACAGGTTGGATGTGTAAGAAGGCATGAGGCAATTAAGAGGCTAATAAGCTCTCTCTTTTTTTCAATCCGTCTCTTGCTTTATGATATTTGCCCTAAATTGTACAACAGTAATGGAAGCCTCTTTTGAATAAAGCTATTTGCATAATAGACCTTAAAACTTGAAAGTGTTCTCTGTACATTGCTTGTGAGAAGCAAATCCCCTCATGAATCAGCTTAGCTGGGGGATTATCCACAAGGGCAAAGACTATTTGAAATGCTGAAGAGTGTTACCAAGATGACCTTAGGTAATATTGCCCTGAAATGGTCTAGCTTTCCTTCCCAGAAATCTGTTTACTTTGAGCATTAATTATATAATAATTAATAATTGAATTAATTAATGCAAAACACTTAAATGATCCTTTTTATTATTAGGATATATTTCATAAACCATATTGCCTTTTGAAAATAACAGTGATTTACAACCACTTTTTTTTTTTCTATTGGATACTTGAAAGAACAACCACTTTTTTGTGGCATAGACATTTAACTTGTAAATAGAAGAACGAAATGTAAGTTCATGCTATTTCGGAAAGTATTCTATATCGACTTCA
Source organism: Eptesicus fuscus (assembly GCF_027574615.1). NCBI lineage: Eukaryota > Metazoa > Chordata > Mammalia > Chiroptera > Vespertilionidae > Eptesicus > Eptesicus fuscus. The sequence continues at coordinate 30,428,822 of NC_072494.1, forward strand.
CACATCTTGTGTCCTGCCCACTGTGGAGATCTCTAGGGACACAGTGGGAAACAAGGCCGCAGAGTGCTGCTCCCTTGCAGCTGATACTCCCACAGGAGACAGTCTGTAGGAAAAAGAAGATATAGGTGGGGATATTACAGATTGTGGAAAGTGCCAAGAAGGAAATAAACATGGAGGTGACAGTGACTGAAGGGGAGGGGGGATAGGCGTGGCGGACGGGGAGAGGCGGTATTTTTTTCTGATACTGGAAGAACTGGAAGAACGCAGATGCCCCAGCCATTCACTGAGATGGAGGAGGAGCACCCCAGGCAGAGAGAATAGAGGCAGAGGCTCAGGCAGGTTGAAAGTTATATTTCAAATGAGATCTCTCTTCAAGAGCAATGGGAAGTCACAGAAGACGCGTTAAAAAAAATTCTAGTTAAAACCAGTATTCAGCTTTTACTCCAGGAGACCTGCCGCTGCCGGAAAACAAAGTAATGTTTCCATCTTGTTTTTCAGGGGCTTTCCCACCTTCCCAAGGCCACAGGGAAGCTGTTTCCAGGGAGATGACCCTCAGCAATATGTGGATCTTCCTCATCCAGTCTTTTGCATTTTTGTCAGGCTACATGTGGTACAACATCTTTCAGTATTTTTACCATTGCCTGTTTTAGGAACGGACTTGGACTTGTCAAGGTCACCATAGGAATTCCAACTTTCATGACTGCATTATTTCACATGTGCAAATCAGAATATAAAACAAGCAAAGGAAATTCCATGGATGGATTAATATTTATCCCCTTTGGGATATTTTAAAACTCTGCTAAAATGAGGATCAGTAATCTAATGACCTGCTAATACGTTTTAAGGACTTTTCATGTTTTAAAAAGATACACTCTACCACACATTTAAACGAACATCACATTTGGAGAAGAGGAAATCATAAAATCATCCTAGAAGACAGAGAAATTCTGTTGCCAGCAGATACTTGATCACCTAGTTCAAGCTCAGAGAGCTGAGCTCGCCCTCCTAGCTAGTAGTCTCCCTCAGGGCAGTGCTGTGAGCGCCCTCACTGCCCACTCCCGCTGTGTCACTAGGAACCTCCAGGGGGGCTGGTTGGCACCTTCTGAAGAACTGTCGCCCTGTCCTCTGCAGTGACGCTCCAGTCCTCACCAGCTTAGTGAGGTCCGGAGTCAGGCATGCTGTGGCGGGGAGCAGCGTCCACGGGACACGTCCAGTCCTGGAATGGGCTCTTTCAAAAGGCAGGCTCGGCCCGACACCGTGTTTACATGCGCTAGTGCTTTCCGTGTGTGTGTGTGTGTGTGTGTGTACGTGTGTGTGTGTGTGTGTGTGTGTGTGTGTGTGTGTACGTATGTATGTGTGTGTGTGTTGCGGGGAGGGCACTTGATTTCTCCTTTTATATAGAAGGCATATCGTAGATTGATCATTTTCTTTTACAAAATGCACTTTCATCAGCTGCATCTGTAGCAGAGGATTAGTAGTGTAGCCTGGAAACCAGTCCACACATAATCAGTGAGTGGGACTCGAGTGGCTGTCTTGTCTGCGTGTTTTAACCTGCGCTCTTGCTCTCCAGCGCCTCCCTGAGCTGGGCACCACACCTGGGGGGGCTTCAGCTGTTTTCTTGTTTGTTTGTTTTCATTTTGCTATATTGGCACCAACTGCATTTGGGGATGGTTGAAACAAATTAATGCAAACCACTTAAATAGTCAGTATACGGTGAAATAGGCTAATTTATTAGAAAAATAAAAGCTAGAGCCAGACACTGGCTTAAAATGGTGACAGGCTGTCACATGGCACCCCATCACCTGTCTCATCAGGGAGCTGCCATGTCAGGGTGGTGTGACCAGGAGAGACCAGCACACGAGGCTTCCCAGGCTCTTCCCGCTGCTTTTGAAGAGGATAAAGTCGTGTCTATTTCTAGAAGACTTTTTTTTTTCTTTTGTCACTATGTTCATGCAGTTTACCTCACAGTAAAACCAAACTTCTCACAAAGTGCTGGCCCTGCATCCGTCACCGTGGTCACCGCCTGCACCCCAGCATCGAGGCGGCAACGCCCTCTGGCCTGGGGTTGTGAGACTGAGATTCTGGTGAGTCAGCGGTGGTTTTCTGTGACATGACATCGTAGATTCCCCTGTTGTCGCTAATCATGCAATTTGACAGTTCTGAGAAAGAGGCCGGAAGGTAAAAGTAAAGGCTGATGTTTTTTGTTTTTAAATAAACCAAAAAAAAACAAAAAAAAACAACCAAAACACTGAGAAGATAAGAATTTTCTCCCAGTTGTGTGGAAAAGGTAAAGCAGCACCAAATACAAGCCCACAGCGGCTTCATCTTTAGGCTAATGCGTGCATGTGTGAAGAGGATGATGCCTGAGCTGAAATACCTCATTGATTATACTACTGCTGGTGAGACGCAGAAGACAGGGTTCCCGTGTGCAGTTTGGGAATGGTTGTCATAAGGTGCCACTTTTTCAAAATTTTAGCATTTCATTATGTGCTTTACAGTGACAGTGAGTAGGTGAAACCAATCTCAATTTAGAGGTACAGACACAGATAGGAAGCCAAATGGAAGCTTAGGGACACTTCTGTTTGAGGCCCAGCAATGCTATCAGATCACAAGGTGAATTGGAATTATTCATTCGAGAGGTCGGTCAGCCATCTGGGGGACAAGTTGTTCATTGTCAAGGATGGCAGACAGTCCTGGCTATTAGACCTTATCCTCGTTGCTAAAGCAAGCCCCAGGCAGAGTGGCCAGTCTCCCGTCAGGGAAGAAGAGAAACGCATGTGTGCGCACACAGATGTGGTTTCTTTTGCCATCACTGAGCGCCAAAGGAGGAGGGTATTAATATACTGTACACATTAAACAGACCGTTCTCTAAGATGCTTTACTTTCCAAGCACGGTCATTTCAACAGCCTCTAGATGTGTGGGTTAATTTTGAACATAGATCTGTGAGTTGTAAATAGGTGTGTGTTTGATCTGCCCCATCCCCCCTTGTTTCTTTCTCAACACATGCCCTCTCTTCTGTTAGCAAACATGCTGTTTGAGAGCATTGCTAGTGCTTTCCTTATCAGTAACTGGGGTTCTCTTGTTTGCACAGGGGAATGCAAAGAGCGAATCAGTGTTCTTATATGGCAATCAGGGAAGCAGCAATATGCCACTGTACAGAACTGAGTAAAAATCCCTAATCTGTACTTCCTTTGTAAAGCGAGTGAAAGGAGGTTTAGCGAATATCCACATTGTCCAGGGAAAAGAAGTAACACTGTGCCCGTTTTATACCGGGAGCTCACAGAATCGCAGCGCTGCTTGGTCTCAGCTGACCTGCCTGGATTCCCACAGCAGACGGGGTTGCACCCTCCCTGCTGGGTCCCAGAGTCACGGTGATGGAGCACCCGCTTGGCCTCAGGGAGGTGCAGCGACCACAGAAGTGACCACCCCAGAAGCTCACGCTTAACTTCAGAAACCACTGTTGGTGTTTAAATACGCAGTTATTGTAGAGAAGCCTGTAGGCCAGTGGAAGGTAAGGAAAAATTACAGAATGGAAATGATGTCTGTCTTGGGTAGTCACACAAGTTAATTGAGAATCTAAATAGTAGATTTAAAAAAAAATAGCTGTGTTATCCATCATATTTTAATATTACACACAGTCCTGAATTTTCCATAGTAAAGGAACTGGAGATTATGCATAATTATTCCAGTAATAAGTCATGGGAAGCCAAAAGTCTGATTGCCTTTAGGAGTTTGAATTTTCATTCTCATAAAACTTTTTTTCCCTTCCTGGATGCTAATTTTAAAAAATGATGTGAGTTGTGTATTAGCTTCCCTTGCCTATATGTTTGACTGTGTTGGTGAGTAGTGGGAAGATTTGGAAAGACAGCCGCAGGACGAGGAAACACAGAAGCCTGAATAACCCATGGTCTAGAAAAGGAGTTCCTAATAACCAAGAGTCGGCGGTATTGCCGTTGTTCTCACGCGTTTGTATGAAAATGAAGTGTTAAATCGCCAAATGTAAACCTCAGAACATCATTCTAGTGTTCATACCGTTTGGGTCAATGTTAAGAATGCCTCTTCAGTCTTTGCTCATGTTACTCACTTCGTGTGGATTTGTCTTAGTAACGTTTTTTGACAATCACTTCCCTGAAGACTCTTCTGACCTAGTGGGACCTGGTTATAATCATAGGATGTAGTCTTTAATCATGGATAGTCCGACTGGATTCTTTTTGTATTTAAGGAAATTGTGTTTGCACTGCTGCATAGGAAGAGTTAGTTATTTTCTTCACTACACAGAACTTCACTCCAGCGTTACCATGACGAGCGTGCCAGCGCTGGTCCACAGAGGATGGATACAAATGGTTGGTCTTATTTTGTGCCAGGTAGTGCTGTGAGCCTTGCTTCTGGTAACATGAAAGGCAAAGTCAAAAGCCGCCCTGGGCAGCAGGTGTACTGGTTCATGTCTGAAGGGGTCGAGACTAATCTATTGGGACCAAAACCACCTACATTGGATATTTCTAGATCACGAGGGGGCCGGGTGTTCTCTGGTTGGTGCTTTATTGCAACCATTTTGCATTGATCCCCAAAGAGGAGGAGCTGGACCTGGGAATGAGCTGAGAGTGCTGAGCTGTTGGGGGCAGGTGACTGTGGCCATATCGAAGATAAAATACATGTTTTTCTGCAAAATTTCCATTTGAGGGTTTTTACATTTAATATTTTTTTAAAACAGTTTAAAGAGCAAAAAAAATAGTGTATTCTAGTTGCAAAATATGCACACATGTTTTGAATGGCTTTATTTTTGTTGTGTAAAACTCTTGAACACATGGCTGTGGTGCACAAATTCTTTACACTAAGGAGTCTAGATGCATTTTACAGTAACTTATGATTGGTAATGAAACAGTTAGACATCGAACTGCCATTGTTGTGTTAAGTGCTTTCATTTTCTTTCAGTTATCACAAAGTTGTATTTATTTTATACAGATGGATTTTCATTTTCTTGATGCCATAATGTTTACTTCAGCTTGGTGACCTGTCTTTCTTTGTGTATCTGCATGTTGTAATGTATGATAAGAATGAATGTAAAGGCTGTGGCAACTGTAATTTTTGTAAAGGGCTGGTCACACGTGGATCTGGTTTATGAATGCATTGGGATTACTTTAGTAACCAGATTACCTTTTCAGAAATTGAGATGTGAACACCAAAAGAAGCATTTTCTCAACAAAAATTAATAGCTGGTTCTATTTTTTTTAACCTAGAAAAAAATAAAGTTGATTTTTTTTCAAGTGAAGTGCTTTTAATTCTTAGCAGGGGCATGGGGTATTTGTGTTTTCCTGGAGCTATTTTGGCATTAACATCTATAGACGTGTACTTAGAACACACCACGGCAGTGGGATGCTGAGAGCAAACTGAAAAACACTGTTCTCCTCTCGTTTTAAACTATGTCCCTCTCCCCTTCCCGATTCTCCCCATCCAGTGGTTAGCAGTCACTCTCCTGGAAAAAAAAAAAAGTATACAAGTTTACATAAGTTATAAATTTTGCTGATAGCAAGGATTTTATAATATGATTAACAGATAATAAAATATACTTTACTGTAAATTCCATATACCCAATTGATTCTCCCAGGATGCACTAATTGATTTTTCCTGAACTCTTTGGCCAACCTATGGACTGTGATCCAGCCATGATTTGAAAAATGGAATTACATGCTAATCCATTTAATTCTCAAATTTGTCATTCAATCTGATATGTGATCTGTTAGACTATTTCTTAGCCTTGTACAAGCTATACTCATTAAAGTGAACCACTTTTCGCTTCAGCACCAATGGGAAGCTTATATAATTTTATTTTAATAGTCATTTAAAACAGTTGGCTCTCTTGAGCAGGTGGGAGGTGTCTCCAGCACACCACTGCCCAAAAAAACATTCTGGTTTATGTGTTTTTGTTCAAAAAACGGTTAAGTGTTGAATGAAGGTCTCACAGTTAATCTACTCACTGCTCTCAGGAAATTCCTCTCTCTGACCCTGGCAGGGGCTTTTAAGGGTAGGAAAGCATTAACATCAGTCCTACAGGGCGGGCTTTGGATGTTTGAAGAATTTGCCAAAAGCCAACTTTTCCCGAAGTGCATGGAGAGCTTGCATATTTCTAAAGTTGTACGCTTTTATTTCTCAAAGTAAACTGTGATGATCGACATCTCTCAGATTTTGTTTTAAGCATTTAAAACATTTTTTTTTTGGTTCGATATTTGTAGAATATGTTTGAGCCCACGGAACATTTTGAGTGTATTAAAATACCTTACATAATCGGTAAAATAGGTTAAATAGTTACAGTTCAGTCTACCTCTTCTGTTTCCTGTCTGGGTTTCGGCTGCTGATTTGGTGAGGCTGTAACTCCCCCCTCCCCCGCCCCCCCCCCCCCCCAAATGTGGGTTCTGTGGAAGAGGAAGAATAAACGGGGCAGAGGCCTGAAAACCAATTTGAAGCACCAATTTGAGATCTATTGCTGACCAGCCCTATTCCTCATGAGTTGGGGGAAAACAAAACAAAAAGCCATTGTCTTTAATTTCCACTTAATATGAAAATGTTTGTTTTAAAAATGTTTCTTCCTGCTGGGAAAAAAAATGTATTTTTAAAAGGAAAAAAAATTCCTCTTTTGGCTATAAGAAAAAGCCAGCTGTATGAGCAGGTGTGACCATATCATCACATGCTGATATGATATACATCAATAAATTTTTACCTCTCAGGACTTGGACAACCTTGTTCTTAACTCTTAGAGGCTTGAGAAACATAAGTATCCATAATCCAGATGACAAGTGGAACTTGGGAGGAGGGCTGGCTAACCACTGGCAATGAGACAGGCTTCTTTCATAACCAGAAAACACCGAATGAGCTAGGGCAGTGGTCGGCAAACTCATTAGTCAACAGAGCCAAATATCAACAGCACAACGATTGAAATTTCTTTTGAGAGCCAAATTTTTTAAACTTAAACTTCTAACGCCACTTCTTCAAAACAGACTCGCCCAGGCCGTGGTATTTTGTGGAAGAGCTACACTCAAGGGGCCAAAGAGCCACACGTAGCTCGCGAGCCGCAGTTTGCCGACCACGGAGCTAGGGTTAAACCCATTTTACAAAGGAAGCAATTGGGATGGTGTTTCTTGTTTTCTGGAAGAAACTGGAATGATGTTTTTTGCTAGAAAGCATGAGCATATCACAGAGCCCATTCCTGAGTTCTCCCCTGGAGAGTCTCTGTTGCCTCTTCTTGGAACACTGTCTGCCTTTTAGGTGGATGACGCTAGAGACGGTGATTGAGTTCTCGTGACTTGCCTCAGGCAAGAGAGAGCATGGCCATCCTTGTGATCACAGCCGCTGTCTCCGCGTTGCTGAGAAATGGCCGGGCTGGGATACTTCCCCTCAAAGATTAATTGCTGCATCTTCATTCCTTTGTTTCATTTTCGATGCAAAAACTCCCTGAAAAGGGTCTTGTCCTTAGTTTTTTACCAGTCAACCAACACTGTATCAGGATCAGCTGATGGACAGTGGAGGGGAAAGAAGAAGTACCCAGAAGGGGAGAAATCAGAGGAGCTTGGCGTACGAGGAGGAGGAACCCAGGAGCATTGGAAGGCCAAGGGAATGCCGATGGCTGCTGTGTACAGGCACACACACCCTGACCAGGAGGACCCGGGAAGTGTTCAGACATGGAAGTCTTAAGGAAACCAACTTCCATGGGAACTGTCCTTAGACTGCCATTTCTGAGGGCTCCCCTGTAGAGGCTTCCACCTGCTGTTTCTGGTGCCCTACCCTCTCGGCAGAAGAAGAGCATGTCTCTCAGCTATTAGGCATCTCCAGGATACCAAACAAAGGAACAATTCAAAATATTGGTGATAAGGAGCCTCTTAAGGCATCTAGAGCCCACAATAGGGCTTTTTTTTTGTTGTTAATCCTCACCCAAAGGTAGTTTTTCCATTGATTTTTAGAGAGAGGAAGGGAGTGAAGAAAGAGGGAGAGAGAAACATTGATGTGATAGAGACACATCAATTGGTTGCCTCCTGAACGTGCCCCAACGGGGACTGGGCCTGCAATCCAGCTACTAGTATGTGCCTTCCACAGGGAATCGAACCCGCAACTCTTTGGTGCCTGGGCCGGTGCTCTAACCACTGAGAACACTGGCCAGGGCCACAATAGGGCTTTTTATCCTTCTCTGATATGCACACCTTTCAGTAAGGACCCAGGATGGCACTGGAAACGAGGCACCTGGGCCGGCATTGGCTTGAACGCTGGTCTATTCCGTGTGGGACATTGAGACCAATGGCAGCTCAATGGCAGCTCAAGCGCACAAAAATAGAAGTGCGTCCGAAAATGCACTATCGGCTGCCTTGCACATTGAAAGCCAAACTCATCAGACAGGTGCTGGTGCAAAAGGGGTGGCCAGCCAGCCAGCCAGTCCTGTGCTCAGACTGAGGGCCGCTAACGGTAACAGAAGCAACCAAGACTCCTTTTGGCTTACACCCAGGACTGCCAGTGTCACTGGTTAAAGTGAGTGACAGGGCCAGTCCAGGTTCAATGTGGGAGGGTCTCTGAAAGGGTGTGAATACTGGGGGGCAGGGGTCATTGAGAGCCAGCCGTCTGTGAAGACCAGCTATCACCGTAAAAAAAAATTCCTCAGCTGTTCAAGAGCACTAGAGGGGTCTAAAGGGGTTCTTGCATTTGACAGGTTTGCCCATAATTTCAGTTGGAAATTTTTTGAGCTTTCTAATACTGAATTTTTTTCCATCACCATTTATCCTCCCAGTACCCTCTCCCACCACCCCCCTCCAGTCACCACATTGTTGTCCAGATACCTGTAAGAGGATTAGATATGTAGATCCATCAATCATTCATATAAATCCCATTAATCAAAGGAACACATCTGAAAGAACAAGTTTTGTTTGGGTGTAATCTTTATATTACTTTTGTCACTGATTGATGCCTAGGCCCTTAGAATTTTAGAGTCAGTAGGAACTTCAGAAATCACCTTGCTTTGAGATGGTGGATTTAATTCTGGTGCAATTTTGGCCCGTGGCTGGTCGTACGAAATGGCTACTTAATAGAAGGGCGGAGACCAGAACCGAGGCTCTTGATTTCCACTCAGATGTTTTCCCCAAAACAGCAGATTGCTTCTGTTTGGGTTTCTGTTTTTAGTAAAGAAGAATTAAAGCTAGAGGGTTAAATACACTTATTAAAGGGGTAATGAATCCAAGAGCTTCCATCACTTCCTTTTTCTTGATTTTAAAGTAAACGTAATAGTTCCCAAATGGGTTCCCCTCAGCTGTTTCAGAGATACAATTAGCTACTAAAATTGTCTGAAACCCATGTTTTTTTATCTTTTTGGACATGAAAGTGAAATGTATTTTGTTTTTATTTTTGCCCTGTAGAGAAGAGAACGAGTATGCCTTCGTTTCAGACCGAAAGGGGTAGTTCAACCTCAGGTTAGCTCCTTTCGTTTTTGAATTCCAGATGGAAACTGGCAGCAGGTAATAAATTCAGGGCCGCAACTGCATCTAATTCCCAGCGCCCCTCTGTCGTGGTGGCCGCTGCGTCGGGGCTTCTCCACGTAGGAGCCAGCGGAAGGGGAGCAGAACCCACGACTCAGCCCGTGAGCCTGAATTCCAACCCCTTTCATGAGTTTCTGATCCTCTCAACCTCACTCTGATCGTGTGTTAAATGGGTAATTTTCTTTCTCTTTAAAAACTTTTTCCCCCTTTTTATTGAATTTATTGGGGTGACACTGATTAACACAAGTATCCAGGTTTCAGGTGCACAATTCTACAACACATACCTGTACACTATACTGTGTTTACCTCCCCAAGTCAAGTTTATGTCCATCACCATTTATCCCCCCTATTCCCTCTTCCTCCTTCCCCCTCTCCCTCCCCCGCAAAATCACCATACTGTTGTCCCTGTCCAGGAGTTTCTCTCTTTTTCCTTTTTTGCTCAATCCCTCCACCCCCCATTCAGCCCTCCCACACACCTACACACAGCTGTCAGCCTGTTCTCTATGTGTCTGTCTCCATTTTGCTTGTTAGTTCATTTTGTTCATTAGATTCCACATATAAGTGAAATCATGTGATACTTGTCTTTCTCTGACTGGTTTATTTCATTTAACCCAGTTAGGTCGGCAAACCGCGGCTCGAGAGCCACATGCGGCTCTTTGGCCCCTTGAGTGTGGCTCTTCCACAAAATACCACGAGCGGGCACGCTCGGACAGTGCGATTGAAACTTCGTGGCCCATGCGCAGAAGCCAGTTTTCGGCCTGGGCGAGTCTATTTTGAAGAAGTGGTTCTAACGCCGAGCCACACTCAAGGGGCCAAAGAGCCGCATGTGGCTCGCGAGCCGCGGTTTGCCGACCACTGCCTTAACCCAATGCCTTCCAGGTCCACCCATGCTGTCACAAAGGGTAAGATTTCCTTTTTTTTTTTTTTTAATGGCCGAGTAGTATTCCATTGTGTCAATGTACCACAGCTTTTTCAAAGAGTTCTTTTCAGTATTAAACGAAATCACACACGTGAAGCACGTCGTACTGACTGCTCAGTGAGGGAGGCAGGTTTATCCCACCCAACGAGGTTTCACAGAGGATGTACATTATTCCCACACCTAGTTGTGCCTAAGGTCCAAATGACCCTTTTGGTTCATGATAATTGTCTACAATGCCCACCATCTCCTTTTCCAGAGCCCTGGGTCCCTTGGGCTTCTAAGGTAAACTGAAAAGCAATCAGCATAGCCAAGCCCCTAACCTCACCTAGTCAGACTATACCTAATTATCTAAGGCTCCAGACAGCAGCAAGAAAAAGCTCTGAGGTCAGAGAGCCAATTAGGAAGGTGAGGAGACGAGGCCATGACGAGGAAATAGGATCTACTGGACAGAAGACATTACATAGCCTTAAGAGGGACCTATTTTTGCTTCTGAGACATGATGTCACTTGTGGCAAAGACCTTGAACTAATTATCAAAAGGGAGGGAAATATAATTTCTGGCGCTTGGAAGCTATCCACCAGCCCATAGTTCTCTATGTATAATTCATATGATCCTAAATATAAGAGCCTTGATGACATTGGAGGCCTCCTAAAGATTCAGAAAGCCACAGTCATTTTTAAAACCTTTTCCTTTCTAGTTGCAGAAGATCTGAGGTCTATATATATATATGGAGAATTGACATTTCATCTTTCAGATATAAGTGCAGCGTACTCAATTCTTAGAAATTCAGGTACCAAGGAGAAATGGGCAGATGAGAATCAAATATTGCTTATGGTTGTTGAGGTGACATGGTAGAATACAGAAGAACTTTAGGCGGAGCTGGGACAGCAGGCATGGACCAGAGGCTTGGCTCTGCTAGGGGTGGGAGTGGGGAGGTGATAAGAGGGAGATATTTACTCTGGCCAGTGTGGCTCAGTTGGTTGAGTGTCGTCCCATGCACCAAGGTGTCATTGGTTCAATTCCCAGTCAGGGCACATGCCTGGGTTGTGGGCTTGATCCCCAGTGGGGGACATGCAGGAGGCAGCTGGTCAATGTTTCTCTCTCTCATTGATGCTTCTCTCCCTTTCCCTCTCCCTTTCTCTCTCTCTAAACTCAATAAAAATATATTTTTAAAGAAGAAGAAGGAGATGCTTCAAAGTCTGATTTGGCCCTAGGGGCCTTTGATTCTCCAGCCTGACACCCAACAGGCTGTGCAGCCTATCTAGCATTCATAGAACTTGTTCAGAGTGTAGACACCAGAAGGTGGCAATTCCACCAGAGAAGATGAAGGGCAAAGAGAGAGTATGGAACAGGTCTCCTAGAGGAGATTTGGCAGTACTTAGAAGCCATCACCTGGTGGAAAGCGTGGCAGAACAATGACTCGTGGAGCTGCACCTGTGCCTGGCCAGGCACAACAGTATTCAGAGCAGGCCTGGGCTGGCTCATAGTGAAGAGCGCTGGGCTTTGTTTTCCTAAAGGATGATTAAAACAGGGAAGGGGCTGAATGAATTAACAAATATGGAATTTATAAAGCCGTTTCTCCTTGGAGACAGAGAAATGGGATCGTTGACTACTCAGTCTTCAGAATCGGTTTCCTTTAAGATCAGGAATAGGAATAAACCGGAGTTATGTCTGAGTGATGCGGAGACCCAGTGTGGCAGACTCAGACTGCTTCCAGGAAAGGAGTGACAGGAAGTGGCCTGTCTAACCACAGCGGTAGATTCTGACACGAAAGACCAGCCCAGGTGAGAGTGTCCATGAGTTTCTCATCTGGAAGGTATTTATTGTTGGGGTTCGGGGTGGGGAGCAGTGGTGGTGTTGGGCGCAGAATACTGGTACAGAGAATATGACCACTGTCACAGACAAGAAGGGAGTGAAGGCAAAGGCTGGTGCCACCGAGGGTTTGCTATAAGCTGTGGAAGCAGGAGAGCATTAGGCCTAAGGAGCAAGTGAGAAGCAACAAGCATGTCATTCAAGGAGCTCCCGCCACAGACATCTTGGTGGTGCAGGTGTGTGATTACCAGCACGTGCAGGAGATGAGCACCTGGCTGCTCCCCCTGTGGGCTCCAGCTCTTCCTGTCAACCCTGCACCCCACCATGAAGACAGCAAGGCAAGGAACAACCCTTTCTGCCCGCTCAGGTCCCAGGTCTCAGGGACCTCCACCCAGTTCCTTGCCCTACCCATTCCCTCTGGCGGCTGCCCTCCAAATTGGAGAGCGTTGGTGAAGTGCTCAGGATTTTGTCAATGGACGTATTTCCCTCACCTGGGGTAGGACAAAACCCCATGGTTCTAGAAACTCCATTTCCTCCCTTGACTGGCACTTTTAAAAGTGTGTGTTCTATATGATCATATCGACAATGTCATCCCAATAAAATTTAATTTTTTTTAAAAAAGTGTGTGTGCGCTACCCTCTTTCCTTGTGTGATTGTCCCTGGGGCTGTTTGCAGCTGTTGTGTTTTTGTTGTTTTTACATTTCTGTGCCAATGGGGAGGCAAGTTCTGTGATCCTGCTTTGTTCCTCCATCTTTAACAGAAATCTAATACATTGAACAGAGTCAGTTCATTAAAGGGCAGCTTAGCTCATGCTGTGTTCATGACTGTTATTACGTTACTACAGCTCACAGGGGAAAGGTGTAGTACAAAGAATTCAGGAGGTATTTCTTCTCTCTTTTTTAAAAATATATTTTTATTATTGATTTCAGAGAGGAAGGGAGAGAGATAGAAACATCAGTGACAAGAGAGAATCACTGATCGGCTGCCTCCTGCAGGCCCCACAGTGAGGATGGAGCCCGAAACCTAGGCATGTGCCCTGACCGGGAATCGAACCTCGACCCGCTTGTTCATAGGTCAACACTCAACCACTGAGCCACGCCGGCCGGGCTATTTCTTCTCTCTTGATAGGCTGGGAGACTTCCCAGGTGAGGGGAGATTTCCGTTGCTGAAAGAAGAGGGGAAATGGGGGGTGGGGTAGCAAGGACAGCTAACCTGGGAGTTACAGGTCCCTCAATCTCTACTTCTTAGACTGTGCCTGTCCCAGGGAGGGTGGTGAGAATCCAGTGAGATAGTCCTTGTGAAAGGGTTTGGAGAACACTGCACAAGGGTGAGGGGCCTTACAATTAGAGTCACCAATGAAACAGGTCACGTCTTGTCCTTAGAAGAATCCACAAAGCGGCCGGGCAAGCTGGACCAGCTGACCCCGGAGCCAGTGCCGGTCCCTGGGGCTCTGGTAAAAGCTCCCGCTGTGCCTGTGGTGCTCAGAGTTGGGAAGAAACGAAGAGGTCAGAGGACAGGGCTCCTTTGCTCTGGTCCCTTGAAAGAGGCCTCTCTGGGAGCAGCAAGCCCCCAGTAGGACCAGCGAGTAGGTTGTGGGAAATAAAAACGCAAAGCTCCTGCCTGGTTAAAAAAATTTTTAAGAATTTCACGATGACAACAGCAGAGCATTAAAACAAGTGCGGGTGGCACGTTTGTAAAGCCAGCCCTGCCACCAGGACCACCACGGAGGAAATGAGGATTGGGAAGGACCCCGGGGCTCCTCAGTGTCCCTGCTTGTCCCTCCTCCCCTGGCACTGCACGAGGAAGGAGCTCCTGTGGAGGAGGGGCTAAGAGGAGCCAACACCAAGCATGTCCGTGTGCCAGGCAATGCTCTCAGCGCTCACACGCCAACCCTATGAGGTAGGCACCGTTAGTAGCACTCTTTTACAGATGTATGCAAGGGCACACCGAGTTTAAGAGACTTGCCCACGATCACCCAACCAGCGGTGGCAGAGCCAGGATTCAGACGCAGTCCGTCTGGCCTCAGAGTTGGGCCTCGTAGCCACTGGGATTTCCAGGCTGTTCTGTATCATTGCTTAGAGAGGGGAATCGTTGCAGGGGAACTGCTGCAGGAATGTAAATGGGCCACCAGGCTGCAGCCTCTTTTCCTTTATTGCCCTTAGTGAAACCACACCAAACCCACCTGGGAGGTGGGCAAGGCGGCCAGGAGCCACAGCTGTCCAGACAGGCAGAGAGGACCGTGTGCTCCTCCAGGAGGGGTGTCTTACCTGGGTTCCCTCTAAAGCAAAGCCTCAGGTAAGGCTTTGGGTGCAGGTAGTTTATTGGGGAGGTGATCCCTAGAATGGGTCAGGGAGAAGAGAAAGAGTAGAAGAGGGAAGGGAAGGGATGGGAAGAAGAGGAGGGAAGCAGAAAACACTGGGCCCCCTGCCCCTCAATCCCCTCCTCCTGCACGTGGGCTCTCTGAGGCCTCCAGCTGGAGGCTGGCCTGGGCTCAGCCAGAGCTCCAGCTCAGCAGGCCTGCTCTGAGCCTCTCAGCCACGTCCTTCCCTCCCTGACGCCGCTTCCCTTGGCCGAATTCCCTTGAAACCACTTTCTGGGCCCTAATTGCCTCCCTTGTTGTTCTGAGAAACTGGTGGACAAGTTGACTAGCCCAGAACCCCTGCAAGCTCATGACTGTTATGAATCTGTGTGTGGGTGTGGGGGGGGGGGGGGGGAGGAATCCAGGCCTGGGGACTAGGAGTGTCTGGATGTGGTCCCAACCCAGCTTCCTTCTAGCCAGCTAGGTCACACTTCCTCAGTTTCCACATCTGCGGGTAGTAATCAGTCCTGCCACTTCCAGCTCACAGCATTGGTGTGAGATCAAATGAAACAACCCCTGTGAGCAGGATTTTCAAACCAATGGAGGTTTATGCAAATGGAACACAATAACCATTGTTTGCTGCCCTAGTGCCTGGCATCGCACTAGTTCCTACGCTGTCTTCCTGGCGCACACAGTGGGCTTTGTTAGCTTAGCAGATTCCTGCTTGTCTGAAATCTAAACGGAACACTGAAACAGGCCACTGATGAGTTGTCTCGGGTTGTGGTCCAGTGGAAGGGGCACTCAATCTGGGGCCAGAGTCAAGAATACTCCCTCCAGATCCAACTGCTAGGGGCTCCGTGGCCTTGGGCAAACTCCTTGATTTCCTAGAGCCTCGTGGGATTCATCTGACAAAAGGGGTTATCATGCCTGCCCGGTCTGCTTCTTAGGTTCTCCTGAGGGTCAAGCTAGATTCCATGGGTCTACGCAGGGTGAGTGAGGTGCTCAAGGGCTAAGCGAATGAAGGGATTATTACTGAAAAAGGCTTCTGACTTGATCCCGCAGCACGTATCTGCCCATCAGGCCTGGCGTGGACTTGGAGGCACAGACAAGACCCTGAAATGTTTTCTGGATCTTCTGAGAAAGTCGGCGAATGAAGAGGAAGGCTCATCCTCTTACGAGCCAGGGGTACAGGGAGTCATCATCATTTCGGTGGTGGTGGTAGTTGCCTGAAGGTGTTGTGTGTCAGAAAAAAAGAAATGAGAGGGAAAGGAGTGGAGTTTGAGTCCCAGAAAAGGAAGAAAACGATAAGATGTCCTGAAGGGGCAAGAGCCAGGAGGAAGGAGCGAGGCAGGGCCTGAGCAGAGCTTGGAATGAGGCCATGTGGCAGGTGATGTTGGCTCCCCCTGCCTTCTGTGCTGACAGAACCCCGATTTTTCTCATGTGTCTCCCCCTACCCATGAACCCTGGATGAGCCGTGATTGACTTAGCATCTCCTTCTATACCAGTGATCCGCTTATCAGTGTGAACCAGTCCTGGCCAATAGAATCTAAGGGGTAGTCTACTGGAGGCTTCTGGGAAAGATTTTTCTCCTCCTCGGTACGAAAATGAGAGAGATGAGGGAACCTCGTCCCTCCTTCCCATCAACATTCCTCCAGCACCTGATCCCCTCCCACCGGACTTGAAGTAGCTGAGCTGGATAATTGCTGGTTCACAATTCTAACCCCCACTGCCCACACCTTCCTGTTTTGACTGCCTGTGGGAGAGGCTGAGGCTTGGAGCAGCGAGGGCGGTCCAGGGAGAAGAAACCCAGGAGTGTTGTAGAGAAGTTAACCAAGAACCTGGACGTTGTGAAGTTGCTGAATCTTGCAATTCCCTCCAGGCTTCTTGATGTGTGAGAGAAGGAATGTTCTGGTTTAAGTCACTTTAATCCAGTATTCCATTGACAAGGGAACCAGGGATCAAGTAACGCTGATTATAGGTGCCTTTGCAGGGTTTGCACAGCACTTTTATATATACTTATTTTATTTGTCACCAGACAAGAGGATAAGTGATCTTCTTTTTTAAATAATCGAGGAACCCGAGGCCAGGGAGGGTAACTGACTCCCCAGGTCACACATTAATTGGTGGGAGGTCTAATATCGAAGTGAGGTTTTCTGACTCTTGGCCCAGCACACTTCCTACTCTACCTGGGAGAGGCCAAAATTGAAGCTGAACAGGTGTTGCAAATGCCCCAAACAGCTCCCACCTCTCAGCTCCCAGAAGATTCTCAGGGAGAGAATCTGATCATCAACTGTTGGTCAGCCATTGTGTTGGGGACCTGGGAACCAGGCAGAGAGGGACCGGGGAAAGGGACAGATGAGGAACATGGCATGTTCCTCCACCACTCCCAGGAAGCTCCTAGATGGAGGAGGAAGAAATGAGAAAGTATAAACAAGGACTGGCAGGCTTTGCAAAGTGCGAGGCCAGCTGACTTCCTGAATGGCAGGCACTGTGGATCCGGCAGTGGAGAGACAGGCCATGTGGGTGGGCTAGAGACACGAGTGTCAGGAGCAGGCTCTGTCTGGGAAGCTTTCCAGAGGGTTTGTGGGTGTATAAATTACGGTGTGTGTGTGTGTGTGTGCGCGGCGCGGGGGGGGGGGGGGAGGGGGGGGGTGTTCTGTGTCAGTGGCCCTGGGGAAGGAGGAAGTGGGCAGTGGGAGGGTGGTGAGGAAGGGCATCAGGCCTCTGTCTCTTTCCAGTGGCTTATTCAAGAGGGAAGGAGGGGAGTAGGGTGATGACTACAGGGGCAAAGGTGGGGTTTAAGGTCCCAAGACCCGAATATGTTTATACGTTGAGGGAATGGATAAGTGGAGAGCGACGGGGGAGAGTCAGGAGAACCAAGGCATGAGACAAAGGGAGGGGAGGGGCTTGGAGCACAGGTGGAAGGTCAAAGAACAAGGACGATCAGCAGACACAGTTTAGACAGTGATAGAGACAGGGCAGGGAATGGAGCATCAGCTGCCCACAGGCTAGTGAGGTGGGACCAAAAAGAACCTCCACCTTTTTCCTAAGTTAGATCCCAGAGCATTCCTTTTTCTCAATTATCCTTTCACTTCCTAGTGCGTGGAAGGCCATTGCTGAACTTCAGTGGCCCTATCAGGTCCCTGGCCTCCAGCTGGGTCCAGATCTCCTCAATGCTGGCCAGAGTTCAGGGTAATCCTCGAATTGTTCTCCGGGTTGTTACCTGACCTCGGAGATCGGGTTACCCCAGGATAGTGTTCACTACTTTGTCCTGGGCCATGTGATCCTGTCCAGGGAGGAGCACGGATGTAAATTATTAAGGAAACCTCAGGTTCTCAACAACTCCCTCGTGATTCAGAGATGCCAAGAAACCTGAGAGGAGGCGGCCCTTGGGGTACAGCAGCTGGGATTGAGCAGCTGATCACTTCCCAAGCCTCTGAGCCTGCCAGCAATTGAAACCTGAAGTCTGGGGCTCACTGCACATGTTAAAGGCCCTCTGCACCCAAAGATCTGTAGGGGAGAGGTTAGCCCCTGATAGAAACCCAACTCAGCCCAGCCGGAATGGCTCAGTGGTTGAGCGTTGACCTATGAACCAGGAGGTCACAGTTCAATTCTAGGTCAAGGCACATGCCCGAGTTGCGAGCTCAATCCCCAGTGTGGGGCATGCAGGAGGTAGCCATTCAATGATTCGCTCTCATCATTTATGTTTCTATCTCTCTCTCCCTCCCCTTCCTCTCTGAAATCAATAAAAATATATCCAAAAAAGAAAGAAAGAAAGAAAGAAAGAAGAAAGAAAGACGAAAGAAAGAAGAAAGAAAGAAAGAAAGAAGAAAGAAAGAAAGAAAGAAAGAAGGAAAGGAAGGAAGGAAGGAAGGAAGGAAGGAAGGAAGGAAGGAAGGAAGGAAGGAAGGAAGGAAAGGAGGAAGGAAGGAAGGAAGGAAAGAAAAACTCAGAAGCTCCTTATTTGGGGGCCCCTGGCATGTGTGAAGATGATGAGGCAAAATCAATGCCTGTTGGAGTTCAGGTGAGGCACAGTCTCCCCTAAAGAGAGGCTCAGCCTCATTATGGAGGCAATATCCCTGTCCTTGGGGAGCTCCTGGTCAGACAGAGGACACACACATAGCGTGTGACTGCAATTGATAGCAACTAGAACCAGATAGAGACAAGGTATAAGCACTACGCAGAACTAGCCAGCCCACTCTAAGGGCAATGGATTAGCAGGAAGTCGCTCCCTTCCCAGAGGCTATGCCAAGAAGGGTCCAAGCTGGTTAGATGCTTGCTGATTCCAGCTGCAGAGTGTCCAGACACTGTGGTTCCATACAGGCATAATGCGGCAAGGATCGTACTTGCCTATTGCACTAAGTCCCAGCCTGTGTTCTGGAAAAGAGGGAGGGAAGGCAGGGAGGAATTCAGTGTTCAGCCTCTCCAAGCTTCCTCTGGCTGTGGTTATCAAGGGGCAGGCCCTTGGTGATCTCTGTGTGATAATTCCTGCAGTGGCCTAAGCGGTCCCTGTGCACACGAGCATGTGTGTGCTGGGGGTCCTCTTCTGCAAACACACTGAGTGTTCATCCACCAAGTTTTACATGTTCCCCACCATGATGACATCAACACAGCAGGCTGAACGTTGAACTGAGTCTCACTACTTCCCTGGCTTTGTCCAGAGCTGACACGTGTACCCTAATGTCCCGAAAGCCCCCTTTTCCTTCTCAGCCTGCCATGAGTCCCTGAAGAACCCTTGTATTCTACACCCCAGACTTCCCAAGAAGGGCTGAGGATGTCTGATCTTTGGAGCTTCTACCGGATCTCATTGCATTTGTTCACTTACTCCTCAAACAATCACTGAGCTTCTGCCGGGCCAGGCCTAGTGTTAAGAGTCAGGGATACAGAGATGGGTAAGACATCATCCCTGTCTTCTCCCAGTCAGGGAGAAAGACCTGGACAGAACTAATCATGTTCAAAGGCAGCTCTGATGGGAACATGGGCGTGCAGAGAAAGAAGATGCTAGTGCCCTGGGATGGTTTCATTAAGGTCACCTTTGGCTAGTACTTGGGTAGTTTTGACAAAAGAATGTGCAGAATAGCATTCCAAGCAGAGCAAAAGTGCAGTTGGAGATCTAGACATGAGGAAACCCATGGAGGGTCTACTTTCAAACCCTTCCTTAGGGCTGGTGTGTTCTCGACTCCAGGGGAGTGTCACCTATGTTCTTATCAGTCTGTGCCCCAGCCTTCCTCATGTTACGTTAAACCCATTCCAAATAGGACCCAATGAACTAAAGTGCCGTTCAAAGAACATGGGGCAGGAGGAGGCAACTGGACATGCGGTGATCGCAGACTCCGCCCTCCTGAGCTGCGAGAGGATGCATTTCTGTTGTCTTAAGCCACCGAGTTAAGTTGATGGTCCTTGTTAGGCAGTCCTAGGAAACGAATCCAATGCATAACTGATTTTCTACAGAGGTGCAAAGGCAATTCAGCAGAGCAAAAATAGTCTTTCCAACAAACGGTGCTGGAACAATTGGGTATACATATGCAAATAAGTAAACTTGGATTCCTACCTTTTAGCATATGTAAGAATTAACTGAAAATGGACCTAAATGTAAAAAAAAACCTAAATGTAAAACCAAATCTATAAAGTGTCTGGAAGCACTCAGAAGAGAAAACCTTTGTGACCTTCTGTTAAGCAAAGATTTTTTTAGACAGGACGCCAAGGCACGCTCCATAAAATAAAAAGTGATAAATTGGACTTAAAATCAAAACCTGGTGCTTTTCATAAGACACTGTTAATAGACTGGGAAGACAAATCACAGACTGCAGTGCATATATCTAATAAAGGACCCATTTTAGATTTTATTTTTAAAACTCTCAAAACTCAATAATAGAGAAACAAACAACCCAATTTTAAAAAATAGGCCAAGATTCAAATAGACACTCCACCAAAGAAGACAGACAGCTGGCAAATAAGTGCATGAAAAGATGCTTGAAATCATTTGTTAGGGAAATGCAAATCAAAACCACATGATACTACTACACACCTATTAGAACATCTAAAATGAAAGACCTGCAGTACCAAGTGATGGTAAGAATACAGGACAACTGGAATTTTCATGCACTGCTGGTGGGAACAAAAGATGGTACAACGACTTCGGAATACAATGAAGTAGTTTCTTAAACATGTACCTATGTTATGATCCAGCTATTCCGCTCCTAGATGTTTACCCAAAAGAAAGGAAAGCATATGTCTACACAAACACTTGGACACAAATGCCCATCAGCAATTGAATGGATCAAACAAATTATGGTATTTATACAATAGATACTACTCAGCTACAGAAAGGAATTAGCTAGCGATATATGCAACAGTGGATGCATCTCTAAATAATTATGCTGAATGAAACAATCTGGACCCCCCAAAAAAGGTACATAATATATGTTCCATTTATATAAAAGGTTATAAACGGAAATGAATATAGTGACGAAAAGCAGGTCAGTGGTTGCCTGGGGTGGGGTGAGGTGGGCTGTGAGGTGTAGAGGGGAGGGAGAAAACGTTGGGGGAGGATGGATATGTTCACTACCTCATGGTGAGAGTTTCATGGGTGTATGCATGCCAAAGCTTATCAAAGTGCATATTTTAAATACGTGCAGCTTGTTATGTCAATTAAACCTCAATAAAACTGTAAAACAAAAAAGAAGAAAAACGGATGTCCCAGCATTCTCAGTATTAGTGCGACAGCCAATGCCTAATGATGGAGAGTTGGAGGGAGGGGGCGATGCACAGAGGGGTCCCATAGCCCTCACTCCCAGGCAGCCATGCAAGCCCACCCGCATCCACACACACCCCCTGAGGACTGGATGCAGTGACAGCAGGCCACGGTCCCCACTCCTCAGCCTCTCCATCAGGAGACCGCCTCTGCTGGCCTGCCCACTAGCCGGAGGGAAGTTAGGGGGAAAACGAGGTCATTGTTGCCCTTGGAGCAAGATCCCAATGGAGTTAGTACACACGTCAGAAATCATTTGGTCCAGCAGATGCTGTGACCCGCTTGGAGAAATCACTCTCTTTGCTTCATTAGTCTTTGCTGCCTCTGCAGATGGCTCTCTCCACAGAACTGGGCCCAGTTGCCTCCCTGCAGTCATGGACGGCTTACTGGGAGGAGGGGAGAGCTCAGGGCCCGGCCTTCACTGTGGTAAGACCCCAAGAAACTGGGGATGTACTTCCCAGATGGTCAAGGGTGTGATTTTCCCCCCTTTTAAAACAATTGCTTATTAAATGTAACTACATCTTGTAGTTCCATAAGGCTTTTCTATGAAGACATTTTTCTTTAAAATTCCTCTGAGGGTTTCCTTGACTGGAAGATGAGAGGATTTAAACCACATTCCCGGAACCCCCTGCTGAAGGACTTGGAGGTAGCTAATTCTGTAAAGAAACTCAGAAACCTCTCCTGCACTCCACCTATCTGGTTTGTGCTAAAACGGAGTTCAGTTCACCCTTTTGCTGGTGAAAGACCCAGAAATCCAGCCTCCTGTGTATAGAGAGGATCACAACTCCGAAACGATTAGAGTCTACATAATTGGGAGGCATTGGCAGTTCTGCTGGGACCCAGACGTTTAGGACAAGAGCCTGAAGGAATCCTTCCACAGTGTGGGTTAGAGCCCCAAAGTCCCAGAAGAGACCCCCCCACACACACACACACACTCCACCATGTCATCCAGCATCCCAGTCCCCTCTCTCTGAAAACTAGATCTACCAACCCACCTCCTTCCGGCCCTGCCCAACATGAAATGGTAATAATAGCCCACCTGAGGGCACTGGGGTGGCCAAGCACTGCTGTGAATATGTATGTATTATATTGTGCATATCACCCAGCAAATCCTTACAACAAGCATGCTGCGAGTTTGACATGCTTGCCTTCCAACAACCCTATGAGATGGGTAGTATGATTATTACTATATTACAAATGAGGAACCTGAGGCAAAGGAGATGAGGTGAGGGTTCAAAGGTTTTAGTTTTCAGGGGGGATTAGTTTTTAAATTTTTTAATTGTGGCAAATTACACATAAAGAAAATTACCATGTTAGCCCTTTTAAGTGTTCATTCAATAACGTTAAGTACATTCACACGGTTGTGCATCCATTCTCCAAACCTCTTTTCATCTTACAAAACTGTAATGCTATCCCCATTAAACAACTCCCTATCCCCTCTCTGCCCAGCTCCTGTCCGCCATTCCCCTTTCTGTTTCTCTGAATCTGACAACTCTAGCTACTTCACATGAGTGGAAACATATAATATATGCCCTTTTGTGACGGGCTTATTTCACCCAGCACAATGTCCCTCAAGACCCACCCATGTTGTACATGTGTCACAATTTCCTATAGTTTCAGCTTTGCGAAATGAAAAGAATTCTGGAGATGAGTGGTTATGATTTGCACAATGGTGGGAATGTACCTCATGCCCACCGAACTGCACACTTAAAAATGGTTAAAATGGTAAGTTTCATGTTATATGTATCTTACCGCGATTAAAACAACAATAATGAGAACAGGTTAGATTTGCCCAAGGGTGCACAGCGAGTGGCAGATCCCAACCTGAGAGGGCGGGCTCCTGTGTCCAGGCTCCTCAGCACCCTGCTGTACTGCCACTCGGAACAGAAGTCACACAGATAAAGCTCAGCAACTGGATTACCTCCCAGGGAATCACCGGAAGGAGCTGAGGAAAAGCTCCCTTCTGCCTCTGTCCCCATGCCTGGCCTGTGGGAGAGGCGGCTGGCCTGGGCAGCCATGGGGGGACCCCCTCCTGGTCACCCAATGACAACTTCCTGGCAGAGGAGTGGGGTGGGGCAGGAAATGCACATCCTGGGAGTCAGCTCAGTGTGTGCAAGGCTGGCCCTGGCAGTGGAAGAGCTGGTTCAAGCATGGAGCCTTACTACAGCTTTCAGCAACTTCCTACTCCCCAGGTGGACAGGTAGAGATGCTTAAAGGGACAACCTGATCAAGAAGTCAAGGAGTCATGAACACTGACTGTACTTCCCTCTCCCTGGGACCTGGGGCCCTAAAGTGTCAGCTTCTCCGAAATCTATACGGCTTCTGGCTTCCTCCCTTCCATACACACCTATTTATCACCTCGCCCTCCCGCCCCCTCTCCTCCCTCCAGTGCCACCACCTTGTTCAGATCCTGCAGGAGACACTGATCTTGCTCTGCCTGGTGGTGTGATGACGTGTGCACCTGCAGCCTTATCTTAGACCTTACTTCCTGGAGCAACTTGAGGCCCAGATTCCTGACAACTCCTGGCCTATAAGCCCCTCAGGGCCTCAAGGCCATGAGCCAGGTGGCCTCGCCAGTTCTGCCTGGTAGCTTGTTCCAGAGAGGGCTGGAGTCACACTAAGGTTTGTGGACAACCTTCTAACGCTCCAGTGCTTAATAAAAGAATAACTAGCTAATGTTTATTGTACTTGTACTAGGCCCCAAGCATTTACATGCATTACTTAATAACTCTTCACAACTTTAGAAGTTGGCATTAGAAGTTAGGTGATGTTTTAACCCTTACTGAGACAAGTAAATCTCAGT
Source organism: Eptesicus fuscus (assembly GCF_027574615.1). Classification (NCBI taxonomy): domain Eukaryota; kingdom Metazoa; phylum Chordata; class Mammalia; order Chiroptera; family Vespertilionidae; genus Eptesicus; species Eptesicus fuscus. The sequence goes on from NC_072494.1 coordinate 30,452,916, forward strand.
AAACAGAAAGCCAGTTCTCAAACTGGGCTTTGTTTATCTCTAAAGCCATGCTTGTACCAAACACCAGTGTTTCTCAACTTCCAGGAGCATCAGCAACTCCTGGGGGCAACTCCTAGGGGGAGGACCCCAGAGTTCCTGATTCAGTAGGTCTGGGATAGAGCCTCAATTTGCATTTCTCAAATGCTCACAGGTGGCACTGGTGGTCCCAGGAATTTCCCCTTTAGTTTCACGGCACCTGTGGCCCCCAAACTCCTGCAGGGACCACCTAAATCTCTCATAACCCTCTGCTGTTGTCACCTCAAGGTCTTCCCTAACTTGGCAAAGAAAAAAGATACAAAGGAAAAAGATACACAAGTTTGATGTATTCACAAACATGATGAATTCAAAGAGACCCACACCAAGACATATCATAATGAAAATGGCAAAGGTTAAAGACAAAGAGATAATCTTAAAAGCAGCAAGATAAAAGCAGTTTAGTTTTATCTACAAGGGAGCTCCCATAAGATTGTCAGCTGATTTCTCAACAGAAATTGTACAGGCCAGAGCAAGAAATATTCAAAGTGATGAAAAGCAAGGACATACAAACAAGATTATTCTACCCAGCAAAGCTATCATATACAGTAGAAGGATAAAGAGCTTTCCAGATAAGAAAGAAACTGAAGGAGCTCATCAACAACAAACCAGTATTGTAATAAATGTTAAAGGGACTTCTAGTAGGAAAAGAAAGAAAGAAAAGAAGAAGAAGAAGAAGAAGAAGAAGAAGAAGAAGAGATAAAAATATGAATAATAAAATGGCAATAACTATATATCTACCAACAATTACTTTAAATGTAAATGGATTACATGCTCCAATCAAAAGACATAGGGTAGCTGAATGGATAAGAATATAAGGCCCTTATATATGCTGTCTACAAGAAACTCAATTCAGATGGAAAGACATACACAGACTGAAAGTAAAGGGATGAAAAAAGGTATTTCATGCAAATGGAAACAAAAAAGAAAAAAAAAAATCTGGGGTAGCAAGACTTATACCAGACGAAATAGACTTTAAAACAAAGGCTATCACAAGAGACCAAGAAGGACCCAGCAATTCCACTTCTGGGTATTTATCTGAAGAAACCCAAAACACTAATTCAAAAAGACATGTGCATCCGTATGTTCATTGCAGCATTATTTACAATAGCTAAGATATGGAAGCAACTTAAGTGCCCATCAATAGGTGAATGTATAAAGAAGAAGTGGTGCATATATAATGGAATATGACTCAGCTATTAAAAAAATGAAACTTGCCATCCTCAGTCAGACAGAGAAAGACAAATGCCAGATGATTTCACTTATATGTGGAATATAAAAAAAACAAACAAACAAAAGAAGTGAACAAAAACAGAAACAATCTCATAGATACAGAGAATATTTTGATGGTTGCCAGATGGGAGGGGGTTTAGGAAATGGGTGAAAAGGGGGAAGGAATTAAGAAGTACAAAAAGTCATAAAGTAGTCATGGGGATGTAAAGCATAGCCTAGGGACTGTAGTCAATAATTTGTAATAACTATGTATGTTGTCGGATGAGTACTAGATTTATCAGGGTGGTCACTTGGTAAGTTATATAAAATGTCTAATCACTATGTTGTACTCTGGAAACTAATACAATATTGTATGTCAACTGTTATTACAAAATGAAAAATTATTAAAAAGAAAAGTCGCACACGTTTTCATCACTAGCAAAACACCACAGCACAACAAGGGTGTTCTGTTTGTAAAGGAGCTGACCTCGCCCTTTCTTAGAAGTAGGCAGGGGTCAGGGTCAGGGTTAACTGGGAGATTAAGATCCCCAGCTATTTGTTCTTGGACACCCTGTTTCTGTCATTTGCAGCACTTGCTACCGTTGTAATTTACACTGATTGCTGTATTGTTTGGTTAATGTCCTGTCCTCCCGCTGTAATGACAGTGGGAGGACAGGACATTAAAGGCCTCCATTAGGACAGGCCTCTTGTCTGTCTCCTTCCCCGCTGTTTGCCCAGCGTCTAGAACAGCAGCTGGCACACAGGATGTGGGCAAGGACAGTGAGTTGAATGAACAAATAAACAAATGGACAGCGGACAAACAAAAGAAACAGGTGGGTAAACAAATGCAGAAACAGTCATGGAGACAGTCATCAGAAGCTGGAATGTTAACTTGGCTGGACAGAGAAGCCAGACGGGGAAGACTCTGTTCTGGGACCCTTGGCGTCCCCTTCTCCTGTCTCAGAAGAGTGCACCTTTTCACAGGTGTGGCCTGGTGTGTCTCACCTGCACAGTAATCTGGACAGAGATGGATTCGTTTGCTAGTTTGTCACAAATGGCCACAAACTGGGTGGCGTAAACCATAGAAATATACTGTCCCACAGTTTGGAGGCCGGAAGTCCGAGATCCGGGTTGTCTGTCTGCCTGACTGCCTTCATCTTCCCAAGGCGTCCTCCTTGTGTGTGTCTCTATGTCCAAATTTCCCCTTTTTATTAGGACATTGGATCAGGGCCCACCAATTTCATCTGCAATGATCCTATTTCCAAATAAGGTCACACTCTGAAGTTCTGGGGGTTAGGACTCCAACATGTCTTTCCTGGGGGACACCATTCAAACCCATCACAGACGTGTAAGCTGGCGGGGCTGTTCCCAGGCACAGTTTCCAAAAGTAAGTCCTTTTCTTTTGCTTCCAGAGGCAATCGGTGGACAGGACTTTTAAATCTGTGAGGAAAGCACGTGTGAAGTGGTGTGAAGGCAAGACCACGAGCAGACCTGCTGAGAAGGTGGTCAAAGGTGCGTGTCCCCAGGTGGTGGACTGACGACCACACCCAGGGGTTCCTGTGCAGCTGGGAGATAAGAACGGGGGTTTAGGGCCGAGGGCTCTGGGTGCTGCGGGCCCCACATAGACCTCTCCTCTCCAGGAGGCTGCCTCAGGGAGCCTGCCTCGGGAACGCGACCAGAGACAAACATGGTTCAAGCTCACGCTGCAAACTTCCCTTTCTGGTGCTTTCTGTTGTGGGTGCAAATTGCAACACTGCCCCCTTTTGTGTGGCACGGTCCAGCCTCCCCACCCCGACCTCTTGCTTCACTTCCTTCCAGGGCTCATCACTGCACTGTGCGTGATGTTTCTACTGGGGGAAGAGGGACACCTCTAACTCGCTTCTATGCCCTAACTTTTTGTGTTTTTTTTTTCATTCAGTTGGGCTCAATAAACTCAGTTTTAACACTTTTATCAACAGCCCCTCATGAAGGCAGCCGCCAATAATTACATAAAACAATGAATTTATTGGAGAGCTACTTTTGATCCCAGGCACCGTTGTTCTAATTTAGTGAGCGTAGGCAGAATTTACCTAGTTTTGGATTCATCAGAGCAGGAGCTTGGCAAAGTCATGAAGACAGAGAGCCCTCTCCCCACACATCCTGTGTAGCTGGTGTCTGTCTCTGCTCACCTCACTCCACCTCTGGGCACCTCATCCACACCCATACCTGTGGCTTCCACTGCTATTTACCTGCTGATGACCCCAGGTCTCTCCGTATCTCCTTCTCAGATCATCTATTCACTACATAGAGGAATCCAGGGGGAGGGCCCCAGGTACATCAAAGGCTTTGTGCCTGGAACAGACCTGACGACCTCCCCCTCTCCCCCAACCAGACCTGTTCCTCCTTCCTCCTTATCTCTGTGGATGGCGCCATCATTCTCCAGATTGCATATCTGGAAACCTGGCTGTCTGCCTCAGCTCCTCCCTCCTGTGTATTGCTAGTTCAGTCACCTCTTCCCAGCCAATCTACCTTCTACTCATGACTAGAGGGTGCCCTCTCCCCTTTATGCCCATTAATGCCTCGGCTCAGGGATCTCATAGTCACCTCTTATCTGGATGCCCTGCCTCCAAGCATAACATCTATCTATCTCCCTGATTCAGATGTGGCCTTTGTAAATGTATGTCTGATATGCCGCTGCTGAGATCCTGTCGCTGTCAGGATGAAGCACAACCGCCTCAGTGAAGATTCAAGGACTTTTGAGACCTGGTTCAACGCCTTGCTCTAGTAGCATCTTCACACACATCCCGGGCGGCTCCCCTGATCTCTGTCTCCCCTGTAACACTACCCCCCACCCAGCCCTGATCTCCCTGGCTAATTCCTCCTTGACCTTCAAAAACCAAATCAAAGGGTTAGTCTTCCCTGATCCCCAAAGTGGGAGGTAGGTGATGCCCTTACATGCTCCCTGAGCATGTGTACTTAACTCTATTACAGTTCCTAACACACCATATGGCCATGATCGATTTTTTTTTTCTTTTCTCAGCCCAACCGGACTCTCAGTCTAGACTCTAGAGAGCAGGACTGTGTCTTGGGCATCATGGGATCCCCGGCACCTAGAACACAGACTGGTATGTCATAACCAGGTGACTTTGGTTGGTCAATTAGTCAGACTCTACGGTATGTCATAAACAGGTGACATGGCCCTGAGTGAGGTGAGAAGAGGTGTTCACCTACTAATATCATCACTAAGATGCCACCATGTGGTGGTACTAGTATGGGCTTTGAGATCAGCCAGATGTGGGTCCAAATATTGGCTTTACCACTCACCAGCTGTGTGACCCTGGGCACGAGTCTTTACTCCTCTGAGCTTTAGCTGCCCAATATATAAAATGAGGCTAAGTAGGTAGGTGAGTAGGGATGGGGTTTGGGATACAGGTTAATGGTACTCCAGCAGCCTTGGGTCCTCCCCACGTCTCTTCTTTCCTTGTCCGTGCCCCCTCCCTGTGCTGTGAGGCCATCTCCTCAAGTGCAGCTTCCTCTGTCAGGATCTGGCTTAAAAAGAGGAAGTGTATGGCTCCTCGCCGGCCTGGAAGCTCACCTCCAAAGCCCCGGGGGTGCAGCAGGGAGGCCTCACAGCCCTGGACTGGGTTCTTCTCAAAGTCAGGGCATGGTAGGTGGGAGGAAACTTGGAAGTGAAAAGAGTGAAGGCTCAGAGCAAACCACCCCCAGACTTGGGCAACCAGCCCCAGGGTACCTTCAGACACATGTCTGTCCCTGAAGAAGAGTCGTTGGCTGTTACTGTTTCAGTAACAGGGTCAACATTTCTATAATCGGACCCTGTGCAATTTGTAAGCACCTCAAGAGTTCTGAGTTCTCTAGGGTGCTCTCTCTCACAATCCACTCACCCCAACCCCCAGAAAAAGATGGTGCTGGCCCAGGGGCAGGCTCTTCTCCTAGTGGTTCTGCTCCCTGGGTGTTCCTCAGAACCACCTGGGGGACTTCCTGAATCTCAGAAGCCCGGCCCCTCACTGCAGACCCTGATTCAGAAGGTCCAAGGTGTGGCCCTGGCATTTTGTTTTTTGAAAAACAAACCCCACAGGGCATCTGATGGCTGCCCAAGTTGAGAGCTATGGGGTATTGAGATCAGATACCAGGTGTTACAAACAACTTCCTGCTAATCATAGTTAAATTGCCAACATTTGTGAGTTGAGGCAGGTCCTGCTCTCTGTATTCTCAAAAGCAGGTGCAGTGACTCTGCCGGGAACCTTCCCTGAGGCTGTGCTGCTCACTGTTGGGATGGTTTCAAATTGGCCAAGGCCTTTGCTGGCCTCCTCAAACCTGCGGGCTCAGTTCCAATCTGGGACTTGCCTACAAGTGTGTCTCCAAAGCAACATCCACACTGTGTTCCTCGCTTTTCTCTGTTCGCCCCCCACTCCAGCGCAGCTATTCCCGACTAACCTGCACGCAATCCCCCCGGGGACTGTGTGCAAGAGCAGGTGCTGACTCAGCAGGTCAGCGTGCGGCCCGAGAGTCTGCATTTGGAACTAGCTCCCAAGGGATGGCATTGCCACTGTCCAAGGACCACAGTCAAGAGTCTGCACCTCTTAGAAACAGCACTGTTCTAGCTGTGAACAGGATGGTGTGTGTGCCAAGAGGAGGCTCTGTAGGCAAGGTGACCAACCATCTGGCTCACCTGGTTTCCCAGGATGGGAAACTTTCCGTGCTCCCCCCTGGGGCAGATCCAGGTAAACTAGCATGCTTGGCCACCTTACCCACAGCCCATGTCCCCATACAATTAGTTTAGGGGGAGCCTTGAAATAGACATCTGGGAAAAGGATTGAGGATGCTTACAAAGCAACAAATAAGATGTTCTATGTTTATCTCAGTGAAGAAAAAGAACCTTTAAGTCACTGAGGGGCCCGGCTCGTGTGGGTCAGTGGTTGAGCATCCACCTATGAACCAGGAGATTGCCGGTCAGGGCACATTCCCACACAAGCCGGCTTGGGTTGGCATTGATTTCAGCTTGGTTGTCAGAAGCTACAAGACCATGAAAAGCATGTTCAAGGGTGAGCTGGTGTATTTGTATTAAACGTCTGTATCCAATTCTTATCGGCCACTTTCTTCCCTTCACGCCTGTGGCACCTGACCTGGCCCTAGCATGCCCAAAACGAATTGTATTGGGACATGGGCTGTGGGAAAGGTGACCAAGCATGCTGGTTTATCTGGAAGGGGGCGCGCACGGAAAGTTTCCCATCCTGGGAAACCAGGTGAACCAGATGGTTGCTCACCTTGCCTACGGAGCCTTCTCTTTGCACGTAAGTTACCGTGGCCTCCCGGCCCAGGGAGCTTTTAGACAATGTCATACAGTGCAGTGGTCTAATGGCCTGGCCTTGGGGGCTGCGGCGCGGGTCTGGATTTGGTCCTGTCTCATCTCTGTCATGTGCCCTGTGACTTGGGTAGGACGGGGTCAGCATCTACCTGTCCATGCTTTTCTTTTCCCCCTCATGGGGATGACTGAAAGCCCCCCTGGAGACCCGGGGCCTTGCCAAACTTGAACAGCCTGGGAAGCCCCGCGGCTGCTGCCGGAAGGCTCGTCCCTGCAGACTGTGTGCAGAATCCGTGGGAACGCAGCCAGCCATACTCTGCCCGTGGGTTTTGATTCCTAGAACTCCGAGTGTGTGGGATTGGAATGCAATAGCCTCTGGGCTGGAATACAGAGAGACTTCTTAATTACAAAATATATTAAAATAGCGCCGTTTTATTTCTTTAGCAGCGATGAGGATATGAACTTGGGAGTCAGAGGGCAAGGCACATTCCAGTGGTTTGACCTTGGCACATTGCTTTAACCTTTGAAGCCCTGGCTTCCTCATGTGTGAGGCAGATCTAATAATAGTTCCCGGTCTCCAGGGCTGCGGCGTCTCGGCTGGCCCAAGGCCAACGCCCCAGAAGAGCAGCTGCGGCCGGGTCCCTGTCACTGTCACAGTTTCACAGGCCGCAGGCGCAGGCGCCTGGCAGGACCCCTCCCTGCTGCGCCTCCTTTAAGGAAACTGCTCAGGAGCACAGCGTGAGCCACGGAAAGCGCCAACATGCTGCCACACTGCTTGGAAAGGTGTGAGAAGTCCACGTTCGGTGGAGGAGGACGAAATCCTTGGTTCACGAAACTCAGAGAACAGGCTAGCTCTTTTTCAAAGCATAACTGTCTTCGTTTCTGAAGAGTTCTCGACGTATAGAAAAGTTGTGAAGCTAACGCAAGAGTTCCCACATCCCCCACACCTGGTTTTCCCTGGTTTTCCCTAGTGCGAACACCATAGGGCAGTGTGGTACGTCAGTCACAACGGGCGAATCAAAATTATTATTTGTTATGAACTAAAGTCTATATTGATTCCGATTTCCTTGATGTTTTACCCCATGTTCCCCTTCTGTTCCAGAATGGGTTCGCCACGGCTCCTGAGGGTCCTCTAGGCTGGCAGCTTCCTGGATGTGCCTTGTGGTGGCTGCTGCCCGGGGGAGGGCAATGTGAAGGCGGCACCGTGGTGATGCACCAGCCGGGCACCGGCCCGAGGAGCTACGTGTTTGAATGTCACCGTGACCTCCTCAAAGTAGGTCTTCTCTCTGCTCATCAGGAAATTGATCTGGAAAAAAAAAAAAAATAGGACAAAGAATAGCTTTCCATTTGAACCACGTTTTCAGAGCACTCTGGAAGATTGGTATTTAAAATAATGCTTTTATAAAATGATGACGGGTTTGTGTCAAACATACAGACAGCCCCAGCCCAAGCCAAGGTGGCTCAGTTGGCTGGAGTGTCATCCGGTACACAAAGAGGTTGCAGGTTTGATCCCTGATTGGGTATGAGAGGCAACCAATTGATGTTTCTCTCTCTCTCCCCCCGTCTCCTTCCTCTCTCTGTGAAGTCAATAAAAACATATCCTCAGGTGAGGATTAAAAACACAAAGAAACCAAACAGTTACAGACTTATAAAGGTTCGATTTATGATTTTTCGACTTTACGAAGGTGTGAAAGCAATATGCATAGTCAATTACATGAGATAGTCCACACTTTATTATACAATTAGATAATTTTGCCCAAATGTAGGCTAACGTGAGTGTTCTGAGCACATTTACCAGTAAGGTTGGCTAGGCTAAGCCATGGTGTTCGGTAGGCTGGGTGTATTAATGCATTTTGAATTATGGTATTTTCAACTTACGATGGGTTTGTTGGGATGTTGCCCCATTGTAAGTCGAGGGGGATCTGTGATCCTCTTCCCCAAATGATTCTGCACTGTGACTTCTGATTTCATGTGTTGGGTTCTCTAAAAGCAGGGATTTCACTAAAAACATTGTGCTCTGGATTCAAGTTATGTATTTGAGAGAAGACACGTATGTTATTTCGTATAATGTGCAACAAGTGGAGAACTTTGGAAGAATAGGCAGGAGTCGGAAGTTCATTGAAGCCATATGGCAGATCTCCCCAGGATATTTCCTGAAAAAGAAGACAGGAAGAAGAGTGAGGTCTCTGCATTGGGTCTTGGGTCAGAGTGAGGCCGGTTCTGGACCTGAGGCCCGTGAGGATAGAATTAAGTCTGAAGGGCCCCAGACCAGGACCTGTCCTCTCCTCAGCTCCCCTCAGTCCCCTCAGCTGCTTATCTGAGAGAGAGAGAGAGAGAGAGAGAGAGAGAGAGAGAGAGAGAGGTCAGAGCAATACAAGAAGGGAGGCAGGCACTAGGGAGTCGTTTGCACCTGCTCATCAGTGGGGAAGTGGATTTGAGAACAGCTTTGCCATGACCTGACTCCCCTTGTCTTGTCTTGAGGGCTATGCCCTTGATGCAGGTTTGAGAACCTGCTGAGGACAGGATGCCACATGGGGCAGGCAAAGCAGAAGCCAGGCGAAGGAGCCAGCTAGTGGAGAAGTGTTTGCCCTCAGAAAAGCTGGCCAGGGGACCAGCTGGAGGCTGTGTAGAGTGCCCCCGGGAGCCTCAGCAGTCAGCAGAAAGTCTAGTGTGTCCCTCCAGGGCTCCGCCAGTGAGAGAGAAGACTAAAAGCCACAACAGCGACCATGTCTGGGCGTCTACAGCAGCTCAGTCGCTGCATCCATTTCATTCACCCTCAGAGAACCTGCTGAGGCGGGCATGGCCCCCTGACTCTGCAGGGCAGGTGCCTGGGATTTGGGGGAACTGCTCGTGGTCTCACCCAGCTTGTATATGCAGGGCCGGTGCCAGCCTCAGGTCTCTGTGATTCAGGAGCAGGGGCTCCGAGCCTCTCTGTCCCACACGGACTGGCCATGTCACACTGTTACAGTAGGCTGTACTGTACACACACACACACACACACACACACACACACACACACTCTGTCCACCCTCCCCCACCATCTGGTCCTGCTGCCACCTGTGTGTTCTGGCTTCTGCCCCACTTGGCTTGAAAATGCTGTTAGTCAGGTCACCTAGACTCTCCGAATGGCCAGACCCAGTGTTCTCATTCCTGCCCTTACCTTACTGGCTCTGCCTGCTCCATCTGGCACTGTGGACCACTCCCATGTGCCTAAAGCCATCTCCTCTACTGGATTCTGGGTCCACATGATCTCCACATGGCTCCCCACCTCACTCTCCTTGGTCTTTGCTGGCTTTCCTTCCTCCTCCTGCCCAGTATAACCTCCGGGATCCCTTCCCACCTCCCTTTTCACTCTGCCACTCTCTGGACATGTTTATCCCCACACCTGGCTGCTCTGTTGAGACCTTGTTTCCAGCTGCTCATTGACTAGCTTGCCCATAGGCCCTTGGGCTCAACATGAGCTCAGTGCCTCCCCTCCGCACCCCCGCTCCTCCTCCAGCATTTCCTCCCCACGCCCCCTGCTCACTGATGATCCCTGCTTCTCGTCTAATCAACCTCCCAGACAGTTCTGGACTCCCTCCCTCTTCTCATTGCCACAGCCATCCCCTTAGTTCAGTCGGCCTCACTTCCCCCCGAGTTGCTACCATAACCTCCCACACCGTGTTCCTGTCCCACATTCATTCTCTACGCTGCTCCCAGGGTGATCTTTCTAGAGCCCAGTCTGGTAGTGTTTGTCTGCTCAAAGTTCCCCCTGGGACTCCAGCACCGTCAGCAGATTGCCTCAGGTTACCCTCGGGTTGTCCTGCCACCTGTCTAGCCACCTGTTTCACAAGGTGAGATGCAGCCTTTAGTCCACTAACCGGCAGGCCCCCGAATGCCCCTGACTGCCTCCCGCAGTTCTCTCTCTCTTTTTTTAAAAAAAAATATTTTATTGAGTTTTTTTACAGAGAGGAAGGGAAAAGGAGAGAGAGTTAGAAACATCGATGAGAGAGAAACATCGATCAGCTGCCTCCTGCAACCCCCCTCTCCCCCCACCAACTGGGGATGTGCCCGCAACCAAAGGTACATGCCCTTGACCAGAATGAACCGGGGACCCTTCAGTTCACAGGCCGAAGCTCTATCCACTGAGCCATACCGGTTAGGGCTCGCCCGCAGTTCTCTTGCTCTTAATTCCAACTCAGCCTTTACATGTAGTTCAAGTGTCACCTCCCCGGGACGCATTTGCCCCGCCCTGCACTCCCTGCCATCCTCCTCAGAGCCTGCTTCCTCCCTCTGGCTGCCTGGACCTTTAGGGAGAGCTCTTTCAGTGGTGCCCACACTGCGCAGGAAGAGCTGATTCACACTCGTCTCACCTTTCCAGGGGACCCCTTTGAAGTCAAGGACTAAAGCTTTCATCTTTCTGTCTCTAGCACCTATCACTGTCGGTCATGCAATAAATGTTGCTGACACAAGTAAAGACAGAATAGAAGGGAGGCTGAGAAAGCTAATGCAGACATAACTACTTAACAAAAACTGTCACCTGGGGTCAAGTTAAAGGTCAAACAGAGCAATGCTCTGGCTTTGTCAGCAGTTCCTGTGAATTTTCAGGAAGAGGAGATATAGAATCATAACATGTAAAGCTGGAAGGGTCCTTGAAGGTTATCTAATTTAACACTCTCATTTTATAGGGCCCAGAGAGGTCGAGTGGATTCCTTAGGTCACACAGCTCATGAAAACAGAGCTAAATGAGCTTGGGTTCCTAGACCTCACACCCACTACTCCCATGATTTTATTGTGCTAAAGGGAAAATGGGGACTATTCTCTAAAAGCTCCTATAGTCCCTTAGAAACATATTATGGACTCAGCATCCATGATTACTTTTAACATTCTTCTTAAGAAATTTATATTATCAATATTCTTAGAGACAACAAATATCCAGAATTTACAAATATAATGAAAAACCATATGAAATTTGTGAATGGCTCTCTTTGTCTGAAAGTTTGTCCTTATTTTGAACTGAAGTCAGCCTTCCCCCTAACTTGTACCTTTGGGCGCAAGTTTGACACTATCCCTCTTTAAAATGTGGTGGAGCTCAGAATGAAACACTACTTGGTTTCACAGATAAATTTCTTCTCATATATTATCCCATCAGCTGCCTGCCATTAAATCCAAAGCTGTCTCTTAGTTTACATCTTGCCTTTCTGTTTATATCAGTTGGTGTGTCCCCATTAGGGCCAGTCTCCACAGCCCCCCATTCTTTATTCTAGAATTTGGTTATTTATTGGGCACCTATTAGGTCATGCACCTTTCTTTAACATCCTTTAGCATCTGATTTCTATAAACAAAGACTCTCTCCTTTTTCCTTTCTAGCAACCTTTTTAAGTACTTTAAAGGAATTTCACAATTCCTGATTTCAAACTAGTCCAAGATGCTCAAAATGTCTTCTCTGCGATTCGAAATGCTTGCTATGAAAATCTCGAAATGTTTCCTATAAGGACAGGCCTCTGTGGGTGGACTGGTGCGGGTGTGCAGACTCCTCGTTTACCAAGAAGCTATTTACAGCCCTCTAGTGGGTCTTCAATGTAACACAAGAAGGGAAGCCGAGGGCAATGAGCCATGACTTTGCTTGTTCATTCCTTCATTCATTTGTTCATCTATTCAATGTACAAATGTTAACTGAGTGCCTACTGTGTTCCAGGCATGTTTTAGATGCTGGAGATACTGCAGTGAACAAGACAAACAACAACAAAATCATATGCATTGGTTACTTAAGACGCAGAAGACAGTAGAACCGATTTTGAGCAAAGCCCAGGCGTTTGATTTTTGGACATGCTCAGTTGGAGGTGCCCACTAGTCTTTCAGGTAGCTGCTGTTAAAAATGAGTTGGCACCTCTGGGAACACCTGTAGAGCATTTGTGAGCAGAAAGCATAGACACCGTGCAAATAGCCTCTTTATTTGAGATTTCCCCAGATTTACATTAAAACTGACAACACGAGCACATTTAGCAAGACGATGGTGAAGACAGTGCATTAGGCCCTGAGTGTGGGAGGGTGGTGAGGGAGAAGTTCAAGCCTTGACCCTACCTTCTTGGAGCTGATCTTCCCTTAGTCCTGTTTTTAAATGTTGACTTCTCAGTTTCTGTCTCAGTTCTTTGGTTGTTTTCTTAACGTCCACCACAATTTGTAATGGTTGGATTTCTCTGTGACCTTGTGTACACCTACCTCCTCCACACCCCAGGACTGCACATCAGTCTTACTCACTGGGGTATCTTCAGCGCCTGGCAGGACCTCAGTTTTTATTTTTTGAAGGATGAGTTTTCAAATGAACAGGTCAGATAACATAGACATAAAGGAGAAGCTGGTAATATAGACTAGCACATGGCACATTGGAAGTAAAGAACGCAGTTAATTGCTCTCTTAGGAGACCACAGAGGGTTGAAGGCAGTCAGGGGAAATTTTAGGGAGGAAACTGGGAGTGAGCTGAGTCTTAAAGAATGGGCAGAATATGAAGGGAGGAGTGTGTAAGTGTTGGGGAAGGGGCGTTTCCTGTAAAAGCTTTTCTGATTAACCCCTACATGCTCCTCAGCCACCAATGTCTCTTTCTGCTCTGGTGTCTAGTGGTCTCTGTTGGGCTGTCCTGCCCCTCACCCCCACCAAATAAATGATATGGGCTAACCCAGTGGTCGGCAAACTCATTAGTCAACAGAGCCAAATATCAACAGTACAACGATTGAAATTTCTTTTGAGAGCCGAAAACCAACTTCTGCACATGGGCCACGAAGTTTCAATCGCACTGTACGTGCGCACCCGCATGTGGTATTTTGTGGAAGAGCCACACTCAAGGGGCCAAAGAGCCTCATGTGGCTCGCGAGCCGCAGTTTGCCAACCACTGGGCTAACCCAATGATATGGCCAGTCACTAGGGTTTGTCATGCCATGCCTATACCACTCTTCTCTTTATCATTGTCATTGTGGCCCCACTGTCTCTTTTCTAATGAACACCTTGTGTATCAATGCCTATCATAAATATCTGTTAAATGAACATGTGATCCTAGAAGCCACTCTCCATACTCCTGGGATGGCCCTTTTCCCAATATTTAGTCTCTATCATAGGGCTGGAGACCTTTAAAACATGAGTACTTGAGGATTTCCTTTTAAATCCATGTATGATTAATAAACTTCTTTCTCATATTTTCATTTAACCAAGATTTATTGCATGTGTCCTTTATTATAGAACTTATGCTGGCTCTAAGAAGCTTAGAGTTGAGCTACTATGTAAACAAATAATGAAAAATAACAAGAGTTGACTTATGTACACAATGGTCTGTGATGAAGAAGTTGCGTGTTGTAATGTGCTAGCTAGAAGAGGCTTCCCAGAGTACAAGTTGGCACTGAGTCTTTTTATTTTATTTTATTGATTTCATAGAGGAAGGGAGAGAGAGATGGAAACATCAATGATGAGAATCATTGGCTGCCTCCTGCACGCCCCACATTGGGGATAAAGTCTGAAACCTAGGCATGTGCCCTTGGTCGGAATCAAACCCGGGACCCTTCAGTCCGCAGGCTAATGTTCTATCCACTGAGAAAAACCAGCTAGGGCTTGGCACTGAATCTTGGAAGACAAGTTGTGTCCTCTAGATAGACATGATAGTGGGTGGGGGAGTGGATAAGAGGGCTGGGTAGACAGTATTCCAGACAAATGGGATAACAGGAGCAAAGGTGGTAGACGGCGTCTGCCAGGTTTAGGGATTGGGGCAAAGCACAAGAGCTTATGACTAGCCAGAGAGAAAGTGTCAGACTGGACTTTGGGCAGGCAAGCCAAAGAGCTCTGTGGATGTCAATTTTTAAGAGGTACTAAAATAAAAAAATATAATGCCAGTTAATGCAGCTACTAGTAGCTCCTTACATAACTTTCAAAACCTAAATGGTCCTATTCTCTTGAGGTAAGACAGTGCCTTTGAATGTGACTTCAAAACTTCTCCTGGCTGGCAATTCCAATTCAATGATGTTATATTCAGTGCATGTAATAAATGTCTTATTTTTTTTTAACATAAAGAGGTTTGTGATTCTTATTAACAGAAAATCAAGTTCCTTTCAATTCCACGTTGAAGAGATATTTAAAAAAAAAAATTGACCTATTTATGCATTGCCAAATTATTAGCGCAGATTTCTCCATCCACATCTGAATGGAGGCCTCCAGATCCCCTCTCCCAGGTAAAAGGGGGACTGTCTCATCTGGCTGCGTGAGCTGAAAATGTTGTTTTTTGTTGTTTTTGTTTTTTGTTTTTTTTTGTGTTTTTTTAAAATATATTTTATTGATTTTTTACAGAGAGGAAGGGAGAAGGATAGAGAGTTAGAAACATCAATGAGAGAGAAGCATCGATCAGCTGCCTCCTGCACACCCCCTACTGGGGATATGCCCGCAACCAAGGTACATGCCCTTGACCGGAATCGAACCTGGGACCCTTGAGTCCTCAGGCCGACGCTGTATCCACTGAGCCAAACCGGTTTCGGCTGAAAATGTTGTTTTTTGTGTGTCCCCAGAAGAGGCTACATTCAATGAATTATTATCAGTTAATTATGTGTTCAGCACCTCAATCTATTTGATAGCTTTTTTGTTTTTTTGTGTGTTTGTTTGGTAGGCGGCTTAAAAGTAAACCTGACCATCTCTGCCTCAGAGCCACCATATTTTCCTGGGTATTCAAAAACATCAGAGAGTTCCATATTCTACCCTGAGAGTTTTCACACACCCTCTGCATGTTCAACAGGCCTCTACATTTCGTGTTCAGAAATATATTCTCTTGCCCAGCCGGCCTGGCTCAGTGGTTGAGCTTCGACCAATGAACCCAGAGGTCACGGTTCAATTCCTTGGTCAGGGCACATGCCCAGGTTGCGGGCTTGATCCCAGTAGGGGAGTGTGCAGGAGGCAGCTGATCAATGGTTCTCTCCCTCTCCCTTCCTCTCTCTAAAATCAATAAAAATATATTTAAATATATTCTCTTTATGATAACAGCACCCTGCACGGAGTCATGTGTAAACTTGAAATTGTTACTACCAGTAGCTACTGTTTTTTGCATTGATTTTTCTATTTCTGGCTGCTGGATCTAAAGCAAATAATTTTGCTTCGGTTTCCAATTAAACGAATTCCTGCTTTATCGGTTTGTGTTGAGGAATAAACGAGACAATACATGTCAAATGCTGGGCACAGTCCCGCATCGTAGTCCGCACTCACAAGTGCCTCCTTCAGCGAGGGACTGTACTTTTCATCCCTGTACTCAGCTCTCACTAAGTCTTGGGTTGATCCCGCCCAGGCTCCGGGTACTGGAACCTGAGAGAGGACTCACAGGGCAAAGGTCAGACGGCAGTTGGTTGAGGCAGTGTGCAAAGAAGGCCGAGGAGAGGTCTCTGGACTTCCGTTACCTTGAGGACTTCAGCCAGAGGGCCAAGGGTAGCGGAGACCTGCCAGACGCCACTTTCTATCGGGCCCCGCCCCGCTTTTGATTTAGCCCCGCCTCTTCCTCCCTAGGAGTAGAAAGCAGACGCCTATACAGACGCCGACGCGGTTGCTATGGATACGCCTTCCCAAGATGCCTAGCGTGTTGTGTTCCTCTTAGCCAATCAAAGAGGCGAAGCCGCCTCCCTGTGGGCCAATAGACTGCGAGGCCGGGGCCCGGGACGGTTAAACTGAGCTGCAGGCTGCGGCGGCCGCCAGTGTGACTTGGAGAGGCTTTGGAGTCGGTGACTCCAGCTCCGCGGCTGCGGCGCGATCTGCAGGAGACCCCGGCGGGCCCTGCCATGCCGACCCGGGCGGAGGACTACGAGGTGCTGCACACCATTGGCACCGGCTCCTACGGCCGCTGCCAGAAGATCCGGAGGAAGAGCGACGGCAAGGTGAGCGCTGGCCCCCTTCCGCGTCCCGGTCCACGCAGCGGTTTCGCCAGCTGGTGGCGATCTGTGTTTGCACTGGGTCCCTCAAGGGATATTTTCCTGTCTGTTTCGCTTTCTCTTCCATTTCCTTCCTGTTTTTTTTTTTTTGTTTGTTTGTTTTTTTCCTGCTTTGACCTGCTAAGGGCCTTCCGCGGGTGACTCCTGAACTATCTTTATTATTTTATTTTTGCAGTTTAAGATTATTGATTGCTTGAATGTTTGATTTGACAGAGAGAGAGAGAGAGAGAGAGAGAGAGAGAAAGAAAGAAACATTGATTTGTTCCACTTTTGTATGCATTTATTGGTTGCTTCTTGTATGTGCCCGGACCGGTGATCAAACCTCAACCTTGAACCTTGGTGTCTGGGAGGACGCTCCAACCAACCCAGCCACCCCGCCGGGCTCCTGGGCTGTTTTCAGAGAAGAAGAGTAGGACTCTGGGACAGGAGGGAGGGGCGGCCACAAGAAGAACCTGGAGCTTTCTGCCAGGGCCGTCCGAGCTCATTTAAGATATGCCCTTTGGTTTATCGGATTATTGGTTTCCTATTTCTCCGGTGTGTAGGGAGACTTTATTCAGAAAGAGACAATGGAGAGGAAGCTGCCTGGCTGCGGATGGAGGGAGGTTCTCAGGTCTTTCCCCCTGGAAAAGCTTGCCTGGTTGGAATGGTCAGGGACTTGGAATGCCTCTGCCCGACCTTTGACCGAAGCACCATCGCCAACCTCCCACAAAGGGACTGAGGGGAGGGGGTTGGAGGAAGCTTTAGTGTGCCTCATCTCCCTCTCTCCCCTTGCATTCTTTTCTGCTTAAAAATTAGAGGACGACTATGGAATTAAATTCAGGGGTCCTTAAGTTTATTGAACTAAGTTAAGATGATAATGACTATGTGATCTATTTAATAGCAAAGTACTGAGTGATGACTGGCCCGAAAGGAATGTCACAGACAACGTGATGGCGGCCCTGGAGCTCTCATCCTTCGTTTCTGAGTTCATTCATACCTTGGAAATTCTTATTTCAGATACTCGTTTGGAAAGAACTTGACTATGGCTCCATGACAGAAGCTGAGAAACAAATGCTTGTTTCTGAAGTGAATTTGCTTCGTGAACTGAAGCATCCAAACATCGTCCGTTACTATGATCGCATTATTGACCGGACCAACACAACACTGTACATTGTAATGGAATATTGCGAAGGAGGGGACCTGGCTAGTATAATTACAAAGGGAACCAAGGAAAGGTAAGTGAACCTCTTCAAGGTAAGGTGGAAATGGGCCCGGTTTCGCTCTGGTTAAGCATCCTGTCTTAGGATCAAGGACAAAGTACTTAGTGAGGGGAAGGGCGTTCTTGTATTGGGTGGGTCTACAGCACTTTAGGAAACCTCTTGTGAATCAACACCCATATTTCATATCAAAATATATTTATTTCCCTACTTGTACCCTAGATAATCCCCTCTTTGTAATGGTTTTATTCAGAAGTTACATGCTGTGTGACTGCTTGGATTTCAGACAATACTTGGAGGAAGAGTTTGTTCTTCGAGTGATGACTCAGTTGACTCTGGCCCTCAAGGAATGTCACAGACGAAGTGACGGTGGTCACACGGTGCTGCATCGGGATCTGAAGCCAGCCAATGTTTTCCTGGATGGCAAGCAGAACGTTAAGCTTGGAGACTTTGGGCTAGCTAGAATATTGAACCACGATACCAGTTTTGCAAAAACATTTGTTGGCACTCCTTATTACATGTCTCCCGTAAGTATTTCAGAATTTAGATACTTTTTAAACCTCTTAATGCTAAGCATTCAGATGCAGGGGAAGTGAGTTGTTTTGATTGTATGTTTAGTAATACCCAATAACCAAGAATTAGTAACACTGTTTCACTTTTAATTTATATCTTTTCCAAATGGACCACCAGACCATTAAACTCAACTCTATCAGCAATTCAAGTCAGGCTTTTTAAAATGAAACTTCCACGTGCTAAATCACAAAGATGAAACAGGCTTTGTCTCTGGCCTCAAGAGCTGCGTTTCCCAGAGTGCTGCGGGTCCTGGACACCAGCTTGGACGCCTTTGTGTGCTTTTCCAAATGCAGCATCCTGGGCCCCGGGCCCCGGCCAGGTCCTTGCCCTGTTTTTCTCCTACTTTTCAATTTGGACTCTGCATTTTAACAGACTCTCTGGATGATTCTTCTGCCTGGAGATTCGGGGCTCAGAGCCTCACTCACTTCAGATAACATGTTTTTTCAGTGCTAACTTTTGATATTTGTTCTTTTTTTTATTGTTGTTGACTTTTCCTACAAGGAAGCTGCTGAGTCTACCTACTTATCTCTTTCCTTGATTGCTAGATAATATTTTGTTTCCAAAATTTCTCACCATTCTAAGGAGCACTGCTATGCATGTGAATTATTCTTCCTTCCTTGTTATTCATTTCCTTGGCAGATAGCTCTCAAATGAAATTGCTGGGTTGGGTCAAAGGCTATGAACCGTTTGTGGCTCTCTAGATTTTGCCTGCTGGCTTTTGAAGAGCTTAAGCCCAAAAGTGATAGCACCAGGGGGTTGTATCTGAAATCTGAGCATACAAAGGTGCAGAGGGATTACTTGTTTTAGCAGTTCATAAACACCTCCGGGCTTTTCTAAATCTCTTTTCGTTATGTTACCCAGTCTGACTACAGTATAAAACTTTGTATTAGGGATTTTGTTTTTCACTAATATTAGACATGGCCAGAACAGTGTCATTTTCTCACTGGATCAGATCCCAAATAAAAAGCCTTTAACATAAAGGAAAATTACACAGAAGTGGTTCTTGGAAAATTTGAAACCTACGTGATTCTTTTGTTCCTTTTCCCTCCTGCCCTTGTAATGAGATCTGTTCAGCCTTCTCTGAGGCATTGCCAGGAAATGGTATCAGACTCAACCTGTTGGACTTAAAGCACTAGGGAGCCTCCTGAAGATTTTGGTACTTGCCTCTGTGGCCTCTGTTGCTCCTGCAAGTGTGAGAAAGACAATTAAAATAGGAAATGAGAACGTTAGTTTGTGGTTTATGCAGTAGACTAAGGAAAAATATAAATGAATAATTCACTTAGCCATTTATGTCCACATCCATTTAAATGTGGGCCAGATGTATGCATTGGTTATTCTGAAATTTTCTCTGGTTCTTTCAAAACAGAGTTTCTAGATTATTAATGTCACCAGGGTAGAGGTCCCATATTCACCTTTGAACAGTCAGTGCCTCACCTCTATAACAATAAACATCTGTGAAGGAAAAAGAATTGAATGAGTTATACATGACAGAGTATATTAGGATAAGATCATTGCCTTTTTCCATTGTAAATTTGAAGATAAAGTATACATTTTAAAACAAAATAAACTTAATTCCTCATACTTTCTTACCTTTTTCCCTCTTAAGGAACAGATGAGTTGCATGTCCTACAATGAGAAATCGGATATCTGGTCACTAGGCTGTTTGATGTATGAGTTGTGTGCATTAATGTAAGTATGTTGAAGACAGATTTCTAGTCTGAGGTTTATACTCCGGGGTTTGTCACCCTTCACTGGGTTCAGTTGTTTGACCATCCATTTATCTTCAAATCTGAAAGAATCAGACCTTGGGTTAAAATTAAAGTAGGTGGACAGGTAAAAACAATTATTTAGAAATTAATAATATAACCCCTGAGGCTGGAGGTTGACTTGTTCAAACTCCTAGCCTGGTTAGATGCTTCCTTGTTAGACTGATGCTCAGCTCAAGGGGAGAGCAAATAGGTCAGGCCCATGGAAGAGATAAACAAGATCTGGGGGTAGCTCTGGCGAAGTGGAGACCAAGAAAGAGCTCCAGTTCTTTCTCTTCTAAGCTATTCTGTAGAGCAGTGATTCTCAACCAGGGAGAGTGAAACAGTTTTGCCCCCCATGGAACATTTGACAATGTCTGAAGCCATTTTTGGATGTGACAAACCAGGATAGCTGCTGGCACCTAGTGGATGGAGGCCAGTGATAGTGCAAATAAACCCTATGATGTTCAGGACACCCCACGACGAAGAGCTGTGTGACCCCAGTGTCAGTGGCGCCAAGGTTGGGAGACTTAGCTATGGAAGAAAGTCCCAGGAGCAGAAACAAATACAAACTGGAGCTTAAACTGCTTTGGATTTGCTTCCTAACATATTATTATTTTTTACATTATTATTATTTTTTTCCTTTCAGGCCTCCATTTACAGCTTTCAACCAGAAAGAATTAGCTGGGAAGATCCGAGAAGGCAAATTCAGGCGAATTCCGTATCGTTACTCTGATGAATTGAATGACATCATTACAAGGATGTTAAATTTAAAGGTAAAGATTATAAGATCATTTTGTCTGTTTCTATCTTTCAATTAAGTTTTGGGGTATGTGCTCTCTCCTGTAGAGCAATGAAACTGAAGAGACATTAAATGTATTTCCTTAGCTAAGTCTACTCTGTTAACACAAGTGAAAACATATATAAATTTGGCAAATTGCACATCCTCGCTGGCCTGCCCTCTGTGCTTTCTCTGTCTTCTCCCACTCACTCCCATGCTAACAGATGGTCGATGGCAAGAAAAGATTGCATCCAGCCCCCAGATCCTTAGTTCCCTGCGTCCTTGCCTCCCTCAATGTGGCAGATGGTATGGAAGGGGCCACAATAAGACTTAATTACTCTGCCTCTAGCTCCAGTGGAGAGATTAGAGACCAGAGATAGGTGTGTGTGTGTATGGGTGGGGGTTTGTGGTTGGGGCAGCGAGAGGGTAAGGGTGGCTAAGAAGAGTGGAGGGGAAATAACTCTAAGAGATTATGTGGAAAAAACCTGGCCAGGGGATGGCGAGGGAAATGCCCAAGAGATCAGGCTGATGTAAAGTTAACTGCTGTGGGATGACAAAGAAGGATACAGATGGAGTAATGGGATTTAAGGGCTGTGAGGGAGTATCCTGCTTCCTGTAGTGTAGAGATGCCCTAACACAGACCCTGGCCATGCTACTGGGCACCTGCATAGGGATGAAGCCTTTAGGTTAAAGGGGGAACAGGGGTAAGTAAAAATCTGCATTACTGTTTGGACCCAGAAACTCGTGTATTAAAGCCACAAATGAACTTATTTTCCCAGATGGTTAAGGCCCTTCCGGAAACGGGTTATTCTTTTGCCTTGGAAATATGTGCCCTTTTAATGTAGCCGTTCTTTTGGGACGCGTCTTCTGTTACAAAGTGTGACTGTAGCACTGAATGTCTTTCCCCAGGATTACCATCGACCTTCTGTGGAAGAAATTCTGGAGAGCCCTTTGATAGCAGACTTGGCTGCAGAAGAGCAAAGAAGAAATCCTGAGAGAAGGGGGCGACGATCTGGAGAACCGGAAAAGCTGCAGGACTCCAGCCCCATGTTAAGTGAGCTGAAACTGAAGGAAATACAGTTGCAGGAGCGAGAGCGAGCCCTCAAAGCCAGAGAGGAAAGACTGGAGCGTAAGTCTGAATGGTGGGGGTGAAGCAAAGGAGAGCTACAGGAGGGTGGTTGTGATGAGTGTGAGAATCTGTTTAAATGAGTATATTAGGACATTCTTGCCCTGGCCAGATGGCTCAGTTGGTTGGAGCGTCATCCCAATATGCCAAGGTTGCAGGTTCAATCCCTGGTTGGGGCACATGCCTGGTGTGCGGGCTCGATCCCCAATGTGGGGAGTGCAGAAGGCGGCCAATCAATGATTCTCTCACATCATTGGTGTTTCCATCTCTCTCTCCTCTCCTTTCCTCTCTGAAATCAATAAAAACATATTAAAAAACTATTAAAAAAAGAGAGAACCTTCTTATAAATACTTGAGAAACCAAACTGTGCTTTGTAAAATATGTAAGTCAAGCTTTCTGTCATCTTCCTGGTGAGCTGCCTCTTTCTCTGAGGCCAGCTGCTGTTGTTGGGCTCTAACTTTATACTTTGCTATAGCCTTTGCATACTTTAATGTGTACATTACATTTTACTGTTACTTTTTTCTTTCTCTTTCTTAACATATGCTACACTACAGTTTTTCCATTGCAAAGGTAGATCTTAGGATTTGCTAACTTCTATAATAACCATTACTTCTATGGCTGATCCAGCACAGTCCAGGTCTAAAATCCTACAGTGTGTAGGACTAAATATGCTCTGGCAATTCAATAATGTGGATACAAGATATTCTAGGTTTATAAATACTCTGAGGGCTATTCACTGATTGGGTACAGTTAGTTGTTTTGTTTTTAATATATTTTTATTGATTTCAGAGAAGAAGGGAGAGGGAGAGAGAGGTAGAAACATCAATGATGAGAGAGAATCATTGATCTGATCAGCTGCCTCCTGCATGCACCCAGTGGGGATCGGGCCCGCAACCCAGGCATGTGCCCTTAGATGGAATCGAACCTGGGACCCTTCAGTCCCCAGGCCGACACTCTCTGTCCACTGAGCCAAACTGGTTAGGGCAAGTGCTAGTTAGTGTTTGATGGTGAAAGTCTGTCTACTCCACTAAAGCGACAGGTGCTGCAGACTAGCATGGTCAGGGTGGCCTGGGAACACGGCAAGAAACCTTTCTCAGAGCATTACTAATCGCTGCTCAGCAAGCCGGTCTCGGTGATTAGGAAAAATGGTAAGATTAGCACGTGTAAATTGTTTTATAACCAAAGCCACTTGCTAATTTTTTTCTCATTCCATGCCTTTTCCAAAGAGAAGGAACGTGAGCTGTGTGTTCGTGAGAGACTGGCGGAGGACAAACTGGCGAGAGCGGAAAGTCTGCTGAAGAACTACAGCCTGCTGAAGGAGCAGAGGCTCCTGGCCCTGGCCGGCGGTCCAGGTAGGAGAACCAGCTCAGCGGACAGAGGCCGCTGCGCGTGAGGAAATGGGCACCGGTTTGCCTTCGAGGGGCTTTGGTGGGCCTTCTCACTTTTTAATGTTTTTATTGATTTCAAAGAGGAAGGGAGAGAGAGATAGAAACATCAGTGATGCAGCTGCCTCCTGCACGCCCCACACTGGAGATCGAGCCTGCAACCCGGGCATGTGCCCTGACTGGGAATCGAACAGTGGCCTCCTGGTTCATAGATCCATGCTCAACCACTGAGCTACGCCAGTTGGGTTTAACACTTTTTTCATTTTTATAAAATTATTCCATTAGTGAGATTTACAATTTACATAGGTATTTGTATAGGAATTTGTGGGAATAAAGGTGGTTATGTCTGAAATAGTGGAGTTAAGGCTGAAAAAAAACCAACCAAGTGTGCTTTGAAGCAGAAACAATGTTTGAGAGAGGAAGTCGGGTACAATTGGAGGGCAGTGTTTCTTGCAGCTTACTCCTCCCTCTCGGCCTGGCCTTTCCTTTTCTTTGGCCTGGAGTTTGTTCCTCAGATAACCCAGCGGCTTCTTATGTCCTCACTTTCATCATGTCGCTGCTCAAAAGTCACCTTATTATGAAGCTATCATCACTGGCCATCCCCAGCACCCCTGTTTCTCTTCTTAGTGTTATTTTCCCCTCAAAGAGTCCTCATTTGTGCTTGTTTGTTGGATTCTGGTCTCTCTGGTATTAGAATAGGGCCTTTGTTTGGTCCACAATGGCTCATACAATGAGCTCGTAAAACTTGAATGTATTTTCTTTAAATGAATGCAAAGGAAAAATAAAAAGGTTGTGGAATTCAAGCCCGCAGGTCTCCAACCTCCAGAGAGTCTGTCAGTAGCTAACAGTGCTACCACTGCAAGTAAATGTTTTTCATGTAAAAAGCCCAGTTCACCTTTTTTTGCTATACTGTTACTTGATTTACCTTTTCCACCCTGAATTTGCTTAGTTTCTTTTTGAAGCAAGATTTCAGTCAATGAGTCAGCTTTGAAGGAAGTGTTCTTGAATATTTAACCCAAACTGTAAGTGTCCATAAAAAAGCGTTTTCTGCTTCCATACTTTCCTGGACGCCCTGTGTTCTAGGTAGAATGGCACCTGTTTTCAAGAATGGAGTAGATGATACTGATTTCCACAAGTTTTATATTGTGGCCCATAATCCCCAGTGCATCTGACTTCAAGAGAAAAGTTGATTGTTAAGGGAATAAAACCTGTGTTCCTTGATATTTGGCACATTCCAGGATTATTTTTTCAGTGCTGTGGCTTAAAAGACTGATTGATTTCTTACCACCCTCAAGCTCCCAACCTCCCAGAGATACTAAGATAGGTTCCAGATTTCAAAAGAACTGAAAGAGGGTATATTTTTGCTAAGTGTGATAAACCTGTTCAAATAACTCAAAACCCTTTTTCCTCCTAAAGAACTTTTAGCTCTTCCATCCTCGATAATGAAGAAGAAAGTTCATTTCAGTGGCGAGAGTAAGGAGAATGTCCGGAGGAGTGAGAACTCGGAGAGCCAGCTCTCCTCCAAAGCCAAGTGCAAAGACCTGAAGAAGAGGCTCCATGCTGCCCAGCTGCGCGCTCAAGCCCTGGCGGACATTGAGCAAACGTACCAGCTGAAAAGCAGACAGATCCTGGGCATGCGCTAGCCGGCCGGGGCCCAGCGCTGTGTGCCAGCCCCTTAAAGACTGAT
Organism: Eptesicus fuscus; assembly: GCF_027574615.1. Taxonomy (NCBI): domain Eukaryota; kingdom Metazoa; phylum Chordata; class Mammalia; order Chiroptera; family Vespertilionidae; genus Eptesicus; species Eptesicus fuscus. Next base: position 30,477,918 of record NC_072494.1, read on the forward strand.
GCTCAACTGCTGCAGCTTGATATACTTGGTCCCGTGAGCCAAGCCTTTTTGTACAGTAAGAGTGATGTTTTGGAATTGCCTTTGCTGTTCTTCAGCAATAATTGTACAAAACGTCCACACCTTTCATTTTTTTCTTTTTTAAAAGAACACTTTATAGAAAGAATGATACTTTCTGGTTGGGGTTTTAATCCCATGTGTGATTACTACTGGAACATTACATTCTAAATGTTGGAGGAAAATAATAATCAGAAAAAAAAATGTATTCACTTAGATGTTTTACACGACTGAGTGGTGTGCTTACAGTGTCATGTCTAGATTTACAACTTCAAGTCTGAGGTTTTAAATATTCTAGAGCTTAGAAAACCTAATTGGATCCAAACTGGTCACTGATACCATGACATTTTGCTTATAGATATCGCTTATTGATATCCCATTGCTCTTAGTGCAAATCTGTCACCTTTTGTGAAAGTCCATCACTGTGATGTCGATATTCTCTTTTTTCCTTTTTACTCTACCTAACTGTATATAAGCTGGCTGTCATGGGCTCATCTGTTTCTCACTAAATAAACGAATTCTTTAGTTTTCCTGTATTTGTGTCTCTTGCATTTGTTGGGTTCATGATTCATAGGCACTGATGCTCTCAGGGGCTGCAGTGGCACTTCACTACCCCCCTCATTAACCCATCTGCATCAGTGGCTCTTAACTGGGGACCATTTTGCCCCCCAGGGGACATTTGCACTGTCTGGAGACATTTGAAATGATAATGATCGCGGGGTGGGAGGGTACTGTTGAATGGAGCAGGTAGAGGCCAGGGGTGCTGCTAAACACCCTACAATGCACAGGGCAGGCCCCCCCCCCCCCCGCAGCAAAACATCAACAGTCCACTCTTGAGAAAACTGACCTTGTGGAGAGCGGCTACAGCGTTTGGACAGGTTCAAACCTCGGACTAATGAGAAGGCACGGTCCTCTGGTGGCAAAGCCACGTGCAGGTCCCAGCACAATTCTAGCTACAGGCTATAGTTGTAAGCTTGACCTTATGGTCCGAACCTGTGGTCCCACGTGGCTGAGTGATATGGGCTGCAGGAGGTGCAGCAAGTAAACAAAGCTTGATCAGGTGCATGTAATTGAGTAGATTCAAAACCCACAAGAACGTAGCCACGCCCTTCCTTGGCCTGGTGGAATCTGGCTATAAAATAAAGACCCAGCTTCCAGGCTGTGGCGCTGTGTCTCCATCAGAGAGCCGAGTCCCGTCTAGTGCCCAGCTTTTTTCTCTTGTCTGTCTTTTCTAAATCCTTCACCGCCCCCTCTCAGGCTCACCCATGGCTGTGCCAGCTTGGCACATGATCTAAGCTAAAATTTGTTGGAATAGTCTCCACCCCTGACGGAAATTTATTTTGTTTTTTTAAAGATTTTAAAAATTGATTTTTTTAGAGAGAGAGAGAGAAACATCCATGCAAGAGCAAAACATCCATCAGCTGCCTCCTGCACACCCCCTTCCTGGAATCAACCTGAAACCTGAGCTTATGTCCTGACTAGGAATCAAACTGGCAACCTTTCAACACGTGAGTAGATGCTCAACCAGCTGAGCCGCACTGGCCACAGCCTTAAGAGGAAGGGAGAGGGACAGAGAGCCAGAAAATTCGATGAGAGAGAAACATCGATCAGCTGCCTCCCGCACACCTCCCACTGGGGATGTGCCCGCAACCAAGGCACATGCCCCCGGCCCGAATTGAACCCGGAACCCCCCCAGTCTGCAGTCCGACGCTCCATCCACTGAGCCAAACTGGCCAGGGCCTTACTTTGGTTTTGATGGGTTATTTTTGAAGTCTTACCTTTCATATGAATTAGCAGTCCTTCCTGTGCCTGTCACGTTTTCCCTGTGATGTTTTCCTAGCGGGGCTACCCTTTTCGTTTAATGAAATAAGACCGAGTTATGAAGGGGTAATAATGGGAAAATAGAACTCCTTTATTCGTCATCTTATTACAGGTTTACTACCCAGTTGGTAATGTAGTTCCATAAAGACAATTGATATCATCCGAACACAATCAGACTGATTACCATGATTTCATGGAATACCCACAGGTTAATCCTCATGACCCCTTCAATACAAATGTTGAGTATAATTTGCAGGGCCCAGTGCAAAATAAAAATGTGGGCTCCTTGTTCAAAAAGCAGGGAACAAGGAGCATTAAAGGTACATAGACAGCCTTGTCCTTTCTCCCAAGGTTTATTGTGGTGGTGTTTGCTACTTAATGTTCTCAGTAAAGAAGAAATAAAGTTTTGGGTTATTAGAGTGCATTTTACTATTCACCTTTTCTGTTGTGTGATGCCAGTTTTAAATGCAAAAGGCATTCTAATAATGTGGAGAATCACTGAAATTATGCAGTTCGTGTGTTGTGGCTCATCCGGGAGGGTGCCTCAAGCTGGCCAGAAGAGAAGCACACAGATCCCTGTGACAGGCCCCTGGGAGAGGCAGATGTGTATACACTGCCAGGCTGGAGCGGTGGAGCCAGGCATCTTGCTTTCCCTCAGGCCCACTGACTGCCCCAGCCCCCGGCAAACAGGTCTCCCACGAGGATCTTTACACCTCCTCGCTGGTACTTTATTCCTGGATCAGGGTACCTGGATGGACCTGGCCAAGACAGGGCCTCCAGCTAGCTGCCCACCGGCCATGCCAGGGCTCTGTCAGCCCCAGGAGTGAGGAAAGGCATTGCGGGGAGGAGGGGGGCAGTTGCTGCCATGCCCTGCTCTGAGATACTTTGGGGCATGGGTGCTCAACCCTGACCGTTGCCCATGCCCAGGCCCCTGCTGGGAGCAGGGTGTGGCAGTGGTCATGGGGGTACAGACAGGAAGAGGAGGCTGGTGCACCAAGTGGGGGGCCTGGTGGTGGGAGGCAGGGCCATGCATGAACTGAAGTCTTAAGTCCCCACTCAGGCACTACTATTGTTCATCGGATTTGACCTACAAAACACAAATTCAAAGATACAATTATTAAGAATTCCCAGACTGGCTCTAACGGGTTTGGCTCAGTGGATAGAGCATCGGCCTGCGGACTGAAGGGTCCCAGGTTCGATTCCAGTCAAGGGCATGTACCTTGGTTGCAGGCACATCCCCAGTAGGGAGTGTGCAGGAGGCAGCTGACCAATGTTTCTCTCTCATTGGTGTTTCTAACTCTAACCCTCTCCCTTCCTCTCTGTAAAAAATCAATAAAATATATTTTTAAAAATAAAATAAAAATAAAAAATAAATGATTTACCAAGATGCCCAGCTAGACACCAACATATACTTTCCATTACACACTTTACATGAGCAACACCTGCTCGGAGGCATTTGAAAAAGCATCATTGGATTTGAGTAAGATTAACCAGCTGTCCTGAGCGACAGCAACCACAAGGTGGCGCCATGGTCCTGTTAGACCTCAAGTCTGACACCTTCCACGGACCCAGTGCAATTGGCTGCTACTGAGAGCGGACTTGCTTGGCTTGGTCCATTATTTCATTCACTCCTCACATCATCCCCTGATTAACAGGCATCATTAGTGCCACATTTTTTCATGGGGAAACCGAAGCTCCGATTACAGCTGAGAAGAGGCAGCTGGTCTCTGAACTGACATTTTAGACTCCAAAGCCTGTGCCTTTAACTATGACCCTCCACAAGACAGCCAAAGGTCAGCTTTGTTCCCAAACCACCCAGCGTCCCCTAATGATTGCGGGGTGATGACCCATGGCTTTACCCAAGACATTTGAATGACGGAGGAAGGGTGGACGCAGAGCTGGCACGGTTAGGGTCCAGGGACCTCACCCCTGTGGCTAGAGGAGATGGGTTAGTGCGGGCCGGGGGCGGGTGGGAATAAGTGATCTTCAGTGACCCCAGGAGGACCCCAGGCCTCCCCCCCTTCCTTAGCACCTTCCATCATTCCCCCTCTGGCTCTCCATCCCCTCAAAGCCCATCCCCGATGCCCAGCCTCCTTGGGCGGCCCGGCTTCCTCCCAGGGACCACTTCACTGGGGCCAGCCCTCCCCTGAGGGACTGTCTGTTTGTCCTCCTTCCAGGACAAAACTCCCTCACACACTCAAGGCTGCCCTCCTAGAATAAGCTGGGGGTGAAAGCCAAGCTGGTACCAGCAGCCATTTTATTTATTTATTTATTTATTTAAATATATTTTATTGATTTTTTACAGAGAGGAAGGGAGAGGGTTAGAGAGAAACATCGATCAGCTGCCTCCTGCACACCCCCTACTGGGGATGTGCCCGCAACCAAGGTACATGCCCTTGACCGGAATCGAACCTGGGACCCTTGAGTCCGCAGGCCGACGCTCTATCCACTGAGCCAAGCCGGTTAGGGCAGCCAGCAGCCATTTTAAAAGGAATGGAGAGTTTCATAGGCACCAGTGAGAAAGGATTATTGTTCACTGTGACGTGGCGGCTGGCAAGTCAGGGGTCCATATTGCACGGTGGATTTCAGGGCCAGGAGGGTGGTGAGAGCAGCCTTCCCCGGGGACGTGCTGTGGATGGCCGGGCTGATGGAACCTGTGGGTGTGGGCGGGCCTGCCCTCCCCGACACCTGGCTCACTTCGCCCCTCCCCCCTCCACGGGAGAGCAGTGGTCAGCTGCCTGAGAGCTGCCTACGTGGCTGTTAAGTCTCTGGTCTTTGGTGTTCCCTCCCAGGTTGGGTTGGACACCGTATTTAGAGGGGCTGATGGGGGTGGGGAGGGGCATGGGGATGGGGTGTCTCTGTATATGGGGTGTCTCTGTATATGGGGTCTGTGGGTTGTGTGTCCACATATATGTGTATGTACATTTAAAGCACACTCACAACTAGGGTCTTAATTCATAGACTCCTCTTCATTTGCTTTTTTAAACGAGCACGAACTGTTTCAGTGGCCTTCGTTCTCCTGAGAAAGCCGCCCGTGTCTCTGTGGGGTTCATCCCAACTTCCCCGGAGGAGGGCGCCTTCCCTGGAGCCTCGGAGGAGCCAGTGGGGCGCCCAGCCAGGTGGGGCCCACAGCCCGGCCTTAGGAACGCACTGGTGGCGAGGCAGGCACCCGCCTTGGCAGCACCTGCGCACCCCACAGAGCAGGTGCTGCTCCGAGAGGGTCCCTGGCCCGGCCCTGCTCCCCGTTATCCAGGGCAACAGTGGACAGAGCAGGCGGCAGCCTCCCCACCAGGTCTGGCTGCCCCGGAGCAGGCGGGGCAAACCCCCATGATGCCTGGTGGGGAGACTTGGGCTCCGTACCAGTCAGATAAGGAACCTCCCCTGGGTTCCCGCTCGGTGCAGGGCTGGCCGGCCTGCCACGTCCAGGTGCTTCCTATCCGGCCAAACTCGGAACGCGGAGAGCCCACCCTGGCTCGGGCTTGTTTGTTTCATCTCCCTGAGCGTCAGCGTCCTCCTCTGGAGAAGAGGACAGTGACACCGGTGAAGGTAAGTGGGGCACACTGTGGTCAGGGGCCTGGAACGGTACCCGTCCATGAATTCCTTCCACCCGCCTTCCGGAGAGATTTAAAGCGGCGTCTAAGAAAACACGGGTTTTAGTAAAATGCTTCTGTCAAAAGGACAGTGGAATTGACATCAGGAAGGAGTCCAACGGGAATATTGTACCTAATTACACACTATTGTTGTGCAAACGATTTGGCTGCAAGCTTCCTAGCAGCCAAGGCAAAAAGCAGGGGTGGGGGGAGCTTACTTATCCCGTGCAGGCCCCTGAAGTAACGGCACTCCATTCGCACAGGAAATGTGGGCGCATCTGGAGGTCTTCCCTTTGCACCCCGTTTAAAGGGGACGCCGTGTGGTGGGAGAAGCACCCTCTGAGGTGCCCTGTGTAGTACGTGTGATGCCCAGGCCCTGGGCTCTCTCTCCTCCGCCCCTCCACGCAGGCTGCGGGCACCTCCCGCACTCAACTCAGCAAAGGCTATTGTCGCTGGCAGAGCAATTTGGGGAACATGCTAGACCAGTGGTCGGCAAACCGCGGCTCGCGAGCCCCATGCGGCTCTTTGGCCCCTTGAGTGTGGCTCTTCCACAAAATACCACGTGCGGGCGCGCACGGACAGTGCGATTGAAACTTCGTGGCCCATGCGCAGAAGTCGGTTTTCGGCCTGGGCGAGTCTATTTTGAAGAAGTGGCGTTAGAACACTCAAGGGGCCAAAGAGCCGCATGTGGCTCAAGAGCCGCATGTGGCTCGAGAGCCGCAGTTTGCTGACCACTGTGTGTGTTTTGCTCTTTCAAAGTGCTGTACTTTGCCTCTTTATTCTCCCCTCCCCTATTCTTGAGCTATGCCTTGGGGAGGATTGGGATGGTTATAACAAGAATATGGAGAGAAAGAAAAGGTCACTGTTCAGAGTGTGACATCACAGGCATCAGGCAAGAGTTTTGAGTCTGCAGCACTGGGCTTTGGCAAGAGGGAAAAGGATTTCCGACATTTGCTGAGCTCCCATGAGTGGATGTCAAGCACCAGCCTGGAGGACCCGGCTGGAGTCTGACACCAGGCACGGACAGCAAGCAACCTGGATGCGATGTGAGCGCTCCCGCTCCTCAGACTCGGCTGTGCACACGAGTCTCCTGGGCATCTCGTTAACATGCACAGTTTGAACCAGTGGGTCCAGAGTGGGGCTGGAGAGTCCACGTTTGTAGCAAGTGGCCAGGTGATACTGACGCTGCCGTGCATGGACCACACTCTGAGGGTAGCAAGGCTGAAAGCGAAGGGGGAAGGCCGGGGGAGGGGGGGGGGGGGGGTGAGAAGAAGATGGGCCGAGGTCAGGGATGTGGGTGGGCAGACTCATGTGCTGGCCTTGCTGCTCCGGGCTGAAGCCCAGAGTGAGGAGGCAAGCTGAGGGGCAAGGCAAAAGCAGAGGGTCTTTGTGCCTGATGGCCATGGAGAACTCTGACGGTGGGAGGAGCCGGGGGGAAGGGGAAGCCCTGTGCTGGGGACTGTGGCAACATGGGGGTGGGAGAGCCTGGAGGAGACCCGCTTCCTGCAGGTCCCCATGGGGATCTTCGATAAGAATCTGGCTGAGGCCCGGCTGGTGTGGCTCTGTGGTTGAGCGCTGACCCATGAACCAAGAGGTTGCTGGTTTGATTCCTCGTCAGGGCACATGCTCAGGTTGCCAGCTCAATCCCCAGTAGGGGCCGTGCAGGAGGCAGCCAATCAATGATGCTTCTCGCTCATGGACGTTTCTATTTCTCTATCCCTTCCTCTCTCTCCCTAAAAATCAATAAAAAAGGGAAAAGAGAAAAAGCATCGGGCTGAGGCATCAGGCTGCACATGGGTCTTGTGCTGGACGGGAGTTAGAACCATGCTTCAAGTGGTCAGCAGCGGTTTCGGGGGCAGAGGAGGTGGCCAGTGGGTTGTCCGTGCCTAGAGAACAGCCCAGGAGTTGCACCTGTCATCGATGCCCGTAGCACATGCTCTCAGGGTGGCCACGGACAGACTGGGCCGGACTAGCTCACGGACCAGACAGTCACCTGGAGAGGAGAGCCGTACAAGGGTCAGCTGGGGACCCATCCCTACCACTGCCTGAGCAATGACATGAGGTCCTAGCTTTCCTGAGGCCACTTACCAAGGGCACCTGGGGACGGGGGGTGACATGGCTCTTAGAGTTGAACTTGGAATTCATTGAACGTTTCCCCCATACCAATCGATGCATTAGCCCAATGGATGTTTCTCTTACCACCCTACCAGGTGGGGAGTGACAATATTTATTAGATTCGTCCAGGAAACAGGCCACAACGTTGCCTGTCTGGGCAGAGCCGGTGCATTTTTTAAGAGGCATAATAAAGATAACCTGTAGTGCTGCTCCATAAGTAGTCCTCACTGCATACACAGGCGGCTTCTTAGTGGGATCAGCAGACACAGGACACAGGGCTGGGGCCACAGACGTGGGGAGACCTGGGGGTCTGTTGGAGGTATCCCGGGAGGTGCCATTTGAGCCCAGGAGGAGACACCTGACTGGGCAGACAGAGAGCAGAGGAAAGATGTGAGAAGGTTTAAGCAGAGCATGGGAGACGGCCTCATTCATTGTCCCAGGGTCCTTTATTAAGCTCCTGCTGTATGCTGGCTGCTGAGCCAGGAACTGGACATTCCATGTCCAGATGGGTCCCTCTCCAAGAGGAGGGTCAAAGGACAGCACCGGAGTCCCCCAGGGCGGGCGTGCCGAGGACACAGCCCTGGGGCCTACGTGAGCTTCCGCCAGTCACCTCCCTCTCGGAATCTTTATTTTCTCCCGGAGAACAATTATCCACCTGGTCCACTGCGGCATCATTAGGTCAACTGAGATCACGTTGCTGAAAGTGCTTTCAAAACGGGAGCTAAGTAACCCAAAGGTAAGAGGCAATTAATGCCAGGAACAGGAATCTAAGGAGGCCCAGCCCCGCTGTGTGGGGAGGCGTCTGAGTTTCTTCGAGAGCGTTTTCGGCTCCCATGCTGCCCCGCCTGCCGAGAACGTGGCCTTTGCCCCCAGGAACGGCTGATGAAGGCCTCCTGCCCTAGTGGGGAGGTGGTTTTGAGAGTCGGGTGTTCAAAATACTCCTGCTAATCCCCTTGCTGCCCTCCCTCTGCCCTCTGCCCTGGAGAGTCTGGGGTTCTGGATGTGACGGTGTGTCCCTTTCCTGACTCAGATTTACCTGGGGAGAAGGGAGCAGCATTTGTGCTTAGAAAGAGGTTCCCAGTAACATGCTCTGTTGCCCTTCTCCCCACTCCACCCTTAACACACACACACACACACACACACACACACACACACACACACACGCAGGCTGATGTGTCTGGAGCCTGGAGTTCAAACTGGGGCACGAGTTCAGGTGGCATCGACTGCTGGGAGCAGGAAGATAACTTGGAAGGCCTTTATGCTTCCCTCCTCGGGCGTTCGATTTATTATTTTGTAGAATTTTGCACCTGCAAATCCTCTTTCATGGAACACAGCCCCTCCCTGTACAGTGCGGACCCCGGGGGCCAGCGGGGAGGGCCTGCCTGTGGTCACGCAGAGACGGCCCGGCCTGCCCTCGCTCACCCCGGGCAAGGCCTGCCTCGGCTCCTGGCTGTTCTCCAGCACACAGGAAAGAATTAATTATTAATATTTATAACCGCCCAGAAACCGATATCTGTGAACCACACGCCCCGACACTTCTTTTCCAACATCCAGCCACTTCGTCGTGGTTTCAGCTGGGTCAGCACAACAGTCTCCTGGCCTCAGAAGCGGAGAGCCGCGAAGGCCTTCATCAGCCGTTCCTGGGGGCAAAGGCCACGTTCTCGGCAGGCGGGGCAGCATGGGAGCCGAAAACGCTCTCGAAGAAACTCAGACGCCTCCCCACACAGCGGGGCTGGGCCTCCTTAGATTCCTGTTCCTGGCATTAATTGCCTCTTACCTTTGGGTTACTTAGCTCCCGTTTTGAAAGCACTTTCAGCAACGTGATCTCAGTTGATCTAATGATGCCGCAGTGGACCAGGAGATTAATTGTTCTCCGGGAGAAAATAAAGATTCCGAGAGGGAGGTGACTGGCGGAAGCTCACGTAGGCCCCAGGGCTGTGTCCTCGGCACGCCCGCCTGGGGAACTCCGGTGCTGACCATCCCTTTAGCTCAGGGATGTGAATTATGGTCCTTGGATGTGTGTTGGGCTGTCTGCGAATCCCCTGGAAGTATCGGCAGCATGTTGGGCATTTTCCCGAGAGTCCCTAGCTTTCCAGACTCTCTCTGACCCCGAACAGTAAGAACCACTGCTTTAAAGCCACAGACCTGCCCCTCTCGGTGCCACTGCCCGCAGCGGGGCCCGCCTGATGGGGCCTCCTCTTGCTGGGTTCTGGGGTGTGCTGGGCACAGTCATGGCCAGGCGCTGGGCTGGCCAGGGACTTGGCTGAGCTCAGGCGTTTGGCTGCCCTTGGTCTGGGACGTACAGTGCGAAAGGTCCCACGTACAATAACAACACCAAAGGATCACGTTTCCAGGAATGCACATTCATCATAATAACCTGCCAAACCACATGGAGGGACATTATATACATGCTACAACACGCCATGTTGAGAAACCTTAATCATGTAAAATGCCATGTGCCCTAATGTATGTTTTATGCAATCCTAATACAAATATCTAAGTTTTTAAAAAATCTGACACAACGGATTTACGTGGGACAATTTACCTGGAAAGATAAATGTACGAATAGAGTCGTGACATTTCAGGGAAGAGAAGAACAGGGTGGATTTGCACTCGCAGACATTAAAATACATTACGAGCTTCCGCTATGAAACAGAGAGGAATGGAGGAAGGACAGGCCACTCAGTGGAAAAGAAGAGAATGCCCAGGAAAGAGCCTGTGTAATAAAGGAAATTATGAATGTGACGTTCAAGTCAGCGGGGAGAGACTAGTTGTTTAGTAAATGATGCTGGAATAATATGGGAAAATAAAGCTAGATCCCTACCGCATGCCATATACCAAATTAAAGTCAAAATCTCCATTTCTTTATAGGCAGAGGGAATAGAGTTCCTGCCTCATAGTATAAACGTAGGGGGTACAGGAGATAGTGTGTGTGAAGTTCTTAGCCCCGTGTTCCGATCACAGTCCCCACCTGGTAAACACCAGCTGGCATTATTATTAGTGTTATGATTCGTCCAGATGGATTATAATTCCAACATATAATGACAAAGTCGGGACATTACTGAAAGTTCAGGCAAATATTTCCTTATCTCAAGGTGGGCACAGTTTTCATAGAAGCTAAGGGAGAAACCAGCAAAGGCCGGATGTGCCAGGAGCCTTCAAACATTCTTACCTGTGACCAGCAATCCCACTTTTAGGAGGATTGGCCTAAGCATGCTCTCAGAGAAACGTGCATCGATGGTTAGTAAACATTTTTTATAAGAGCAAAAAGTAGGAACAATCTAAATGTCAAAAGGAAAATAGTTAAAAAAAAACACACACACACAACACTTCTATTTGACCATATGATGGGCTACTATGCAATCATTAAAAATTAAAAATCTCAATGAACGTTAATTGATGTGGGGAAATGCCAAGGTTAGAATGCTAACCATGACCCAGAGTAGCATATGCAGTATAATATCTTGGATATACCAAGATGTATACCAAAATGGTTATCTCTGTGTGGTGGGAATAACTTGATTTGTCTTTCCTTTAATCTGTGCAAATTCACTATATTAAGCCTGCTTCTTTTGTAATTCTACCAGACTTAATAGGGGTTTTTAGCATCTATTTTACAATTCGAAAACATTGGGCTTTGCCAAATCATTTGTGCTTTTAAAAGTCATTCACTGAGCCCTGGCCAGTTTGCTCAGTGGTTAGAGTGTCGGCCCGTGGACTGAAGGGTCTTGGGTTTGATTCTCGGTCAAGGGCGAGTACCTCGGTTTCAGGTTTGATCCCCAGCCCTGGGCAACAAATCAATGTGTCTGTTTCACATAGACTCTTTCTCTCTCTCCACTCCTCCCTCCTCCCCGCCCTCCCGACTCCACCCCGACCCCTGCTCCTCCCTCCCTCCCATTCTGTCTGAAAATCAATGGAAAAAATATCCCTGGTGAGGATTATATATATAAAAAAAAAGTTATTTACTGTGCAGAGATTTTTACAGAACATACTTCTCCACCCTTGCTTCTCAAACTGGGGGACATTTGGGATTTCTGCGAATAGGTCATCACAAAAACACGGCCACAACTTACTCGAATAGACGTTATTTTTATTTTATTTTTTAAAAATATATTTTATTGAATTTTTATAGAGAGGAAGGGAGAGGATAGAGAGTTAGAAACATCAATGAGAGAGAAACATGGATCATCTGCCTCTTGCACATCACACCCCCTACTGGGGATGTGCCCGCAACCAAGGTACATGCCCTTGACTGGAATCGAATCGAACCTGGGACCCTTCAGTCCACAGGCCAGTGCTCTATCCACTGAGCCAAACTGGTTAGGGCTGGATGTTACTTTTAGAGTCAAACAAATCCAAACGAATTATGGGAGAAATAGGAAGTGCTTATAATTTCTCTTTTCGGGGAAGTGCAGGAGTCCCACGCAACCCTGGGCCCCCGGGGATGGCTGCTTGGGCGGGTCTGGGGGGAGGGGAGCGAGCCAGGAGTCTGCTGCCAGGCCAGGGGTTGAGGTGGTTTGTCCCCACCCCAGGCCGGAGGCGGCCAACTGCGTGCTGGGTTGTCTTGAGAGTTCAAAGTCTCAGGTGTCACAAGTCCCCAGAGTTAAAGATTTCCCTCAGGTGGAGACACTCACTTCCCAGAAGCCTCCAACACAAACACTGATAAGCAAATGAGACTCCGGGGGCTGATGCCAGGCTGGTGCTGTGGGCCCTGGGGAGACGGGGACTCCCACCACCTGGGCCTGTCCGGGCAGCTCCTCCCCGAGCATCCCTCCCTCCCCCACCAGCCGTGCCCTCTGGGCAGGATGAGGCACAGAACATGGGAACACAGCCTGGCCGGGTGGAACTTGGCTGGGATTGGGGGTGGGGGTAGGGCAGGCTGGGCAGGCAGGAGGGAAGCTGGGTCACGTCACCTGCCTGCACAAAGCCAAGGCCATGACTGTGCAGGCCTCTGACCAGGGCAACCCAGGTCCCAGGGTGCCTGAGGGTGCGGGGGAGTGGACACCCAGGTGCCAAGCCTTGGGGTATCCCACACTTTCTGGGCCATGGACATCAGCCCACACCAAGGGCTCCCAGGGGTCTGTGGGGCAGGGAACTTCCCACAATCCCAGCCCTGCTCTGACTGTGGGCTGCAGCCTTAACCTTGGCTTATGAGAGGCCTAGAGTGAGGTCAGCCTTTCAGCCCTGGGGAAGGGGCAGAGCAGGGCGCGGGGGGGGGGGGGGGTGGTAGTGAGGGAGGAGATGGGGTGAGGAGGTGGAGGGGGGGACAGGACAACTACCATTTGTTTATTATCAAGCTTTACTCTTCATCAGCCCCTGTATTAGCTGTCTACACTTAGTAGACATTAGCTCACATTTCTCGTCACAATTACTGGAGTATCTCCATTTCACAGATGAGGAAACGGAGGCTCAGATGTGATCAGGGGAGACAGGAAGGTCACTCAGCTAGTGGATCTCTGGCTGGAGATGAGGAGATACACACACACCCGTTCCGGGAGCAGGCTGTTTCTGACGTCCTCCGCTCCATGCTATTGTGAAATCCACCTCCCAGGCCCCAGGCCCCGCCATGGGCTGCTCCTGCAACCCTCCAGGCCTCCTCCTGGGCCTACAGGCTCCCCTGGTGACCCCGGCCCTCCTTCCTTGGTCCAGTCGGAGGGACCCTGAGAATGTCCTCTCTTGGGGAGAGCTCTCCCTCTGCTCTCTGGGCCCAGGGACAGCTGGGAGTGGATGCTGACTTCCCCTCTTCCTGCCCCCAACACAGGCTCACAGGCCCTCCTCCTTCCTTGGGCTGATTTCCCCTTGGGAAAACAGGCAAACAACCATCAAAACAGCAAGTGACAAAGGTTCTAGAACATAGCTGAGCTCTCCTTCCCCCGCTCCCCCCCCCCCCCCCCGGCTGGGGGTCCCTGAGCCCCCTGGAGAAGGTAACTGGAAACGCAGGGGGAATCCTCAGCTCTGCTTTTTTTTTTTTTTAATTGATTTTTTACGGAGAAGAAGGGAGCGGGACAGAGAGTTAGAAACATCGATGAGAGAGAAATGATGAGAGAGAAACATCAATCAGCCGCCTCCTGCACACTCCCTGCTGGGAATGTGCCCACAACCAAGGTACATGCCCTTGAACAGAATCGAACCTGGGACCCTTCAGGCCGCAGGCCGACGCTCTATCCACTGAGCCAAACCTGTTAGGGCCTCAGCTCTGCTTTTGTTTCTGAGAGTGAAGTTTATTAAGACCCCCACCCCGACTCTGCCTCTGTCCTCTCCCCCAGTCCTGCTCTTGTCCCCGAGGCACCAGAGGGGCGAAGTCGGAAAGAGGGCCCCGCCCCGTTCTCGGGTAGGCTGCTGCGTCTCTGGGATCTTCCATTCCATCCTGCTCCCACCCGCCTTTCTCAGAGGCCAACATTGGGGCCTTTTCTTTCCAGGCTAGCTTCTGACTTGCAGAACACAGAGGTCCATTTGGTGTTTTTAGCATTCCTTTTCCCAGTCACAGCAAAATGCCTTATCACAGGCCCCCCCGGGGTTCCAAGCAGGGCTGTGCCCGCTGACTCTCAGGCATGTGGGCCCTGCAAATGCTACAGATGTTCGTAGGCTAAGCTCACCTCTGCCTTAGCAGCAGGGAGGTGACGGAAGCCCCACAGGCCCATCTTGTGGGACCCCGAAGACGGGGGGTTGTCCTCGGAAGGAGGCTTCTCCAGGTCCCGGTGGCTCAGCCATACAGTCCTCCCCATGTATGTGGTTTCCTAGGGCAGGAAGGTTGGCCGGGTTGGCCCTGGTCCATAGTGTGAACAGTGCCCTGATTTTCCTTGTCCCTGGAGGGGTGCTGTCCCAGGATCCACCTGCATGACCACACCTTGCACAGAAGATTGGAGTCTACTGTTTTCATTTTCTAAGCAAAATCAAAGATTTGAAGTCATCTATCTGTCTTACCCAGCGAGGGGCAGTGTGGTCAGCACATAGCCGGTTAGCGGTGTGACGGTCAGCGAATAGAGGCTGAACTACACAGATCTCATGTACGAACGGGGCGAGGCCGGGCAGGGTGAGGGGATGTGGCTTCCATCTCTCCTCTGCCTTATCACGGGCCCCGGAAGTGGGATGTGGCTCCCCCAGAGTGGCTGGGTCAGTCCACAGACAGCAGTTACCAGCTCTGGACTGCGGACAGCACTGAACTCATGTTACGATGGTCAGACGTTAGAATTGCCAAGCTCTGGGGGCCTAGTCACTCACAGAACAACATTCATGACTGTTGTTCAAAAGCTCCATGGACCAGGCCAAGTGCAGGCACCAGGGAGCCAGTGGTGGCAAGAACTGAGCAGGGTGGACACTGAATATTTGTTGAACAAATTGCAAGCATAGATGGCTGATGCATTTATGAGGAGGGGGCAGGCTGGGGCCTCCCCTAGCCGAGGCCTCCTTGGGGAGGTGATGGTCAAGGGCAGTCTCCAGGATAAGAGAGATCTGGCCAGGCCCTTCCAGGCGACTTTGAATGGGTATTTTCCAAGGGTTAGGCAGGCTAGAGCTTTCCTCTTGATTAGAGCATAAGGTTCAAGGTTCAAATGCAATGAGGCCCAGAGATTTCTTCAGTTCACCCAGTCAGGTGAACTCCCATTCTCTCGCGGTGCCGTTCCGTGGAAGGAAGCTACAGGGAAGTCCACTCCCCTTCCCGCTGGTGCCCTCCGCCCGCTCCGCCCGCTCGCTTACACCAAGAATCCTGACCGTGAGGAACAGTCGGGCATTATCTCCCAGGAGGCTTGCTGCTCACAAAGGCTCTTGGCACAGACGCATCCAAATTACTTTATGTAAACCTTGCAAGCTAGGAGCAATTGCAGGTGTGAAACTCTGGCGCCAAGAGCTCACACCCGGTGAGCCAAATCTGCTGTAAATTTCCCAAGACCCTGCGAGAGGTACCGTGGTTATCAGCCCATCTGGAAGCACAGAGAAGTCATGTGCCTAAGATCACAGGGTTAGCAAACGGTGAGGCTGAGATCCGGATCCACACATTGCACTCCTGGCTGTTTGGTCTGTCACCTACAGTTGGCCCAAGGAATTTCTCTCCTTCACCCCTGAGCCTGTATCCAACCCAACCCTTCAGGTCTTCACCACCAACGACAACTTCACTTCCCTCCAGCAACAACTCAAGACTCAGGGAGTCTTACATTGTACTGAGGGGTCAGCATTTTCCCCAAAGGAGAATGTAGGGCCTTGTGTGTGGGAACCCCCCGCCCCCCGCCACTGAGGACCAGCAGGTGTCTCTGCCCAGGGGCCACAGAGCCCTGGTCGGCCATAACCAGGGGTGGGGCAGGCCGGAACCAGGCTCAGGGAGGCATCCTAAACAGGGTCCAGAGGCATAGCAAGGGGTGGGTTTCAATCTGCAAAGGGCTCAAAGCCTCACTGAAATAAGTGTGGGGCCACTTAACTCAGGCTTCTACTCACATTTCTTCTTATAGCTCTCGTGTGGAAGTTGGTCCAGCTTCTGCCAGAGAAGGCAGAGCTATTGCGTAGGAATAAAACATCTATTGTTCCGGGTCCACTGATTTCCACTGAAACAGTTTCCACAGGCTACCTCCTGCCACCCCAAAGGCAGTGGTCGGCAGACTCATTAGCCAACAGAGCCAAATATCAACAGGACAACGATTGAAATTTCGTTTGAGAGCCAAATTTTTTAAACTTAAACTTCTTCTAACACCACTTCTTCAAAATAGACTCGCCCAGGCCGTGGTATTTCGTGGAAGAGCCACACTCAAGGGGCCAAAGAGCCGCATGTGGCTCGCGAGCCGCAGTTTGCCAACCATGGACGTAAGGAATGTCCAACCTGAAGGAAACATTTGTAAGAGTTTATCGAAGCCTAAACAGACAACACTGCTCTGGAGAATAACAGTTTTACAACTTCGCTTTTACACTTTGGAGGTTGCGGGGGGGAAGCTAAGGAAGATTTCCTGAAGGCGGGAGAAAGCAAGGCGGGGATTAGATTACAAAATAGTTAGGATTATGTGCTCTCGAGTTTGGTTAGCTGTGAGGGCATTACTTCTGGCGTTTCAAAGGTGTGTTGAGCTAGCTGCACCAGAACAATGGAAAGGGCTTGCTTAAAGACCTTTCAGGAATGCAGTTATAGGTCTGGGGGTGACCTCCCCCCATGACCTGCCCGGTTAGGAATTAATGATTTATTATAGCACCCCTTTTTCATCCACACCTGGATCACCAACCCTGAGACTGACCGTGACCTGACGTGGGTGGTACCCTATGGCAGGTGCTATTTACAGTACAACTTTATTTATAAAAACAGGCAGTGGCCCGCAGTTTGCCCACCCCTGCTGCAGCTTAAAGATGACAGACGCTTCTTTCTCTTGGGTGAAAACGTGGTGAAGTGAGCTGTCTTAGCGCTGGGGGCAGTTGTTCGGGGAACCAGGTTCCTTCCATCTAAAGTGCTCTGCTGGCTCCCAGAGGCCATGCCATCCTCTGCATGGGTGAAGCTGTGGGGAAAGGTAAAAAGAGCATAGAGAAGACAGGCCCGCTGCCTTAAGGCTTAGGCCTAGAGGTTCAACACAGACCCACTCACATTCCTCTGGCCAGTGCCTGTCCCCTGCCACACAGCTGCAAAGGAGGCTGGGAAACGTAGTCTGGTTGTGTGTCCAGGAAGAGGGGAGAATGGATGCTGGAGGGTGGTCCACAGTCTCTGCCACACCCACTAGCCTCCATTCCCCCTATCCCTTGTTCTAGACACGTCCATTGTGTTGCTCCTGTGTCCACCCTCCCCCACTCCCCGCCATCCCCCTTCCTCCCCCCATAATCCCTTCCCCATCTGGTTCTGAAAGCCACTCCACCCCTGCTGTGGAGGTTGGTCTGACTAGCCTGAGGATAAATCCCACGCCTTTTATCACAGTGATACTGGGTCCGGGATCTAGACAGTCTAAGACAATCAGTAGGCATTGTATTCCTGGCCACAGGGATGAGTTAAGAACGAGACAATGTGACCCGAATGGGGCTGTCCGTTTGTTAGGGGGGTCCGGAAAAGAGACACCCTTTCCCTTAAAAAAGAGTCCTCTTCAGGGTGGTGGGAATCCTGAGGCCACTGTCACCACTTTGTAAAAAGAATTGCAGTAAAATATACACAGCATAAACGGTACCGTCTTAACCATTTTTAAGTGTCCAGCTCAATGGCATTAACTACATTCGCATTGTTGTACAAGCCTCACCACCACCCAGCTCCACGACGTTTTTCATGTCCCCAAACTGAGACTCTACCCATTAAACAACTGACTCCCCATCCCCTCTCCCCGACCCCTGGCAACCATCATTTTCCTTTCTGTCTCTAAGAATTTATATTTAGGTACGTGGAATCGGGAGATGCTGCCTTTTTGTGACCGGCTTACTTCACTTAGCATGTCCTCGAGGTTCTATGTGGTAGCATGTATCAGAATGTCCTTCTTTGATAAGGCTGAACAATATCCCACGTTTTATTTATCCACGTATCTGATGACGGACGCTCGCGTTGCTGCCACCGTTTGGCTGGCGGCTGCAGCCATTTGTTCCTGTGGGGTGACACAGCTAGCTCACAAGCCTGGGAGGAAGACACAGCCAAAGGCACCCTCGCTGCTGGACCCCGCTGGTCCTGAAGCCCGCTCTCTGGATTAGCTGATCCGTGAAACAGTGAAACTCTCCCTTGTTGAATTGAGTTCTAGCTTTCTTATGAGCCACCCAACGGACACATCTCTGAAAAAGTTGCCTAGTTTCACAACCCCATAAAAAGACAAAAATGAGCAGAACCACAGGAAAGTGGGAAATCTTTTGCTGACGTGAATCCTGGAAAAAAAAATGTAACAGCACATTTTGAAGATGCCTTTGTAACTATATCTATGCCAGTTACTTCTCTCCTGGTGAGAGTGACTAATGCTGTGAGTGATGGAAAAACTGAAAAGAAAGGCAAACTCGATTAGGTTAAAGTGCTTGGTTGCATGCAGTATATGTCCATAAAACCCCTATTTTGACCTTTAAAGACAGACTTTTATTAAGAGGAAAAACCAGGTTTTCTTATACTTTGGCTGAACAAATGCTTGAGGCTAAGAGAAGGGAAGCGAACTTGGAGTCTGCTCGGGGCTCTCACAGGACCCCATCTGCCTCAGTGTGAGTGCAGCTGGGGGGCTGGCGCTGGGAGTTCCCCTCGGAGCTGTGGCACCTTCTGGTGGAAAACGCTCTGAACTCACTGACAGCCCGGAGACCTTTCCCAGCTGTCCCCCTGGGAAAACCTAACTTCTTTGGGCCTCAGTTTCCTCATCTGTGGAATGGGTTTCTTAATGCCTTCCCTGTCCATCCCACGGGGTTGGTAGTGAAACTGAAGGACGCTGTGAGATTTAAGGCTTCTGGGGGGAAATATTAACCCATCTTCTGCTCAAAGTTCAGCAGCCTGACGGCGGGCGGCAATCCCTTTGACAAACAGCCGAGCCTGCCTTTCAGACTCTGAAATTTAGAGGACAGTCTGGCAGCCCGGCGGCCCGCATGCCCGTGGCCGTGGCTGATTACAGTCGTGTCTCCCCGGGGGAAGACGGCCCCTTGTCTACGTTCCGGTCCTCATCAGGTGGACGCCGACACCGGGACTGGTCACATCCACACACACTGTCCAGTCTCAGCTTGGACAACTGCCTCCTCATCTGGAGGCGAAGTAACCGAGGCTCAGAGGGTTTACATTTGAGAACGGAGAACCCGTCTTGGTCTCTTTGTCTCTAAACCCTGGACCCTTTCTCCTCCTTGTCCCTGCGTCTCTAAGGGTCCCCCCTCTCTCTGCTCCCCTGTCTGTGGTTCTGGGCCTTTTTGGGGGAGGTTAAGTGGGGGTGACCATGAGGATCCTCATGAGTAGAGGCAAGGGGTTCCAAGGTCACGGGTCAGCTCACGAGGCTGTGGCTCCGTGATCGGTGCGCATGAGCTTCCTCTTGCTCTGCCTTTGGAGCTGCCTGCGGGGATGAGCATTAACACCGAAGAAGATGAGGTTATGAGAATCTTTTAGTAAAATAATTCTCCATTTATTGGTCCCGAAGGAAGAAGACTCCCCTGGAGGTAGGAACGCGTGTGTCGGTGGGGACAGGAAGTCAGAGGTGCGAGCTGCCCACCAATGGACTTGCAGAGCCCTGGGCCTCAGGGGCAGAGACACCACCTCGATCACCTTGGTGTTCAGAGGGCCTGGCCCACAGCAGGCTCTCTGTCTGTGTTTGTCGTATGAGTGAATGAGTGAGTGAGTGGGTGAGTGAGTGAGTGAGTGAGTGATGGCTTCTGTGAATAATGGCCCCGCCTGGCCTCCCTGCCTGTGCCCTCTGTACCTCCCGCCTCTCACTCTTTCCTCCTACAGGTCCTTCTAGGCTCCCACCCACTGCCCTCCTGGCCTGTTTGAGTTTATCTCCCTCCTCCTGCCCTGCCAGAGGCCCCATTCCTTCCCGCTGCGGCCTGCCCCATGATAAGAGCTGTTTCACTGCCTGCGTCCAGATAATTCTCCTTTCTGGCCCCTGCCTCTGCTGAGCTCCCCTGCCCTGTGACGGGACCAGGCTGGCCAATTTGACTCAACCTTTGTCCTCCTTGCAAAGCATATTAACACTTTTGAATTCCAGGCCATAATTCAAGGGGGCTCCTGGAGAGAGACTCTGGTTGTAAGCTGTCCAGAGGGAGTAGGGATGAAAGTCACTGTCCGTGCAGTGAGCCGAGCCTTGCCCAGGCAAGGAGATGCCATGTGTTGCCTCCCTCCCCCACCTTTGTGGTCTCCAGGAGGACACTCTGTTCTCTGGTGGGAAAGCTGATGGAGAGGATGCGAAATGGCTTCTTGGAATGTAGAGTGTTGCACTGTACTCTGGCTCCTGCCCTATTGCCTGGTCAGACCCCTGGCTCTGTGTAAAGTCCCCATGACCATACTTGAAAGTGCCAGAGCTGGCTCATCGGTGTCCCCAGCAAGTCCCGTCTGCACAGTCAGCCACCAGCTCCTCGTCCCGCCACTGTCCCTTTCCAGGACTCTCCCCTGAATGGCTTCTGTCACCTATTAATGGGACCCACCACCTCTTGCATCCATTCCTGCTGGGCCCGACATCTCCAGAGGACTTGCAGGCTCCCCATACTTGGACTCAGCTCAAACAGAGCTTGAGCTCAGCCGGGGTCTCCCTCCCACCTTCATTTCTGAAATACGTCATCACTTTCATATGAGTTTTCTCTTTGAGCCCTCACCAAACCCTCAAAACCACCTTGTGGCATTACTAGTGTCTTATGCAGGAGCCCACTCAGTCCAGCTCCAATAGGAGGAGAGGTTTGTGGAAAGGATTCATGTCAGACTCCAAGGGTAATATGAAGAGCAATCAGATGGCTTATGAACATCTAGAGGGCAGGTGTGAGCAGGGTTGAAATAACAGGTCCCTGCTGTGGTCATCATCAGCACTGCCGCTTCCCACCTGCTGCCTGTGTGTGCCTATGAATTTGCCTCTACATGCAGCAGTATCTGCATTCCTGACCCAAGTGAATGAATTTGCCACACAGGCTGGCCTTAGTCATTATAGTATTTCAAGACTTTGAATCAAGAGTGTGGTAGACAGAATAATGCACTCCTCTCCCCCAAAGATGTCCACACCCTGCCCAGCAATTCCATTCCTTGGTATATATCTAAGAGAAATGGAAACAGATGTTTACACAGAAACTTGTACACAAATGTTTATAGCAGCATTATTCTTAATAGCCAGGAGATGGAAACAACCTAAATGCCCATCAACTGATAAATGCATAAACAAAATCTAGTATATCCATACAATGGGATATTCATAAAAAGGAATGAAGAACTGACATGAATAAATCTTGAAGCCATTATGCTAAGTAAAAGACACAAAAGACCACACAGTATATAATTCCATCTATATGAAAGTCCAGAATAAGAAAGTCTATAGACAGGAAGTAGATTAGTGGTTGCTTAGGGTAGGTGGTCAGGGGTGCAGATGGGCGAGAGCTAAAGAGTATAGGGTTTCTTCCTGAGGTGATGAGAATGTTCTAAAATTGACTATATAACGGTTGCACATATCTGTGAATATACTAAAAATCATTGAATCATGCACTTTAAATGGGTGAATTGTATGGCATAAATCAGGGGTCCTCAAACTTTTTAAACAGGGGGCCAGTTCACTGTCCCTCAGACCATTGGAGAGCCGGACTATAGTTAAAAAAAAACTATGAACAAATTCCTATGCACACTGCACATATCTTATTTTGAAGTAAAAAAACAAAACGGCAAAAACACCCGCATGTGGCCCGCGGGCCGTAGTTTGAGGACGCCTGGTATAAATTATATGTCACTAAAGATTTTTTAAAAAGAAACAAACAAGATGTCCACATCCTAATCTCCAGAATCAGTGAATATGTTGCCTTACACGGCAAAAAGGGTTTTGCGAGATTAAGGATCCTGAGATGGGGGGAGTTTATTCTGGATTATATCTGAGTGGGTTTAATGTAATCACAAGAGTCCTTCAAGGGGAGTGAGGCAAGGGAGAGAGAGTGAGGGTGGTGGGGGAGAGCCAGTAAATATGGAGAAAGCAACATTGCCTCCTCCAGGCAGCCTTCCCTGACTTCTTCCTTCTCCCACCTTAAGTTATTTGGGAGGTCTCCTCTGGGAACCTACAATGCCAGAGTTTCCACCACTACTGCATCGCAGCCCCTTGATTCCCTGTCAGTCCCCCTCATTCAGATAGAGATTCCTAGAGCGGGCTCATTTTTTACATCCCCAGTGCTTAGCCTTGTGCCTGGCAGATTGTATGTGTTCAGCTATTTGACGACTGAATGACTAAGGTCCCTGAAGCTTAGATATTATAAAGAATAATAATAACAGCTGGTTTTTATTGAGTACTTACTGTGCTAAGTGCTTTATATTCATTTCCTTATTTAATCCTCAAACCAAGCCTATGAGCGGGGGGGTGGAGAGTGCATATGATCTTACTACATGGTCGAGGGAGAAGAAGCTCAGGGAAGGTACATGTCACGCCCAGCCTGCCATAGAGCTGCCTGCTCAGGGCCTGTTTTCTAGATCTCTGCTGTCCATGTGGCCAGCGGTACCATGTGGCTACTTACATCGAAATGAATTAAGATGAATTAAAATTAAAAAGTCAGTTCCTTGGTCACACGGGGAACCACATGGCTAGTGGTGACCAGACTGGGCAGAGCACATACAGAATGTTTTCACCACCGTGGAAAGTTCTGTTCCACGGCATTGTTCTCTAGCTGTAGACCAAGCATGTCAGACTCGCGGCCCGCAGGCCACTTGTGCCCCACAATGAATATTTTTGTGACCCAGCCACTAGAATGGTATCTAAGAAATGTTTTAATAAAAATCTTGTAATTTAATTTTTACAATATCCTGTTATACACAATTATTAATTATTAATAATTAACTACAACGTTCGCTAATGACTGATTACTATAATCGTGTTGCATCCATTTCCCTTACGTGCCTTACATGCAGGCGCACCACTTCTCTCTACTAATACCAGCAGCGAGTATTTTAGAGATGATGGCCACATCATTAGTCTTGGACTGACCTGTTTGGTGTGCGCAACAGGAAATACTTCGCTTTCGGAGAACAAGAAAAATAGGTTTATTTGCGTTATGCTTATTAATTTGTGCAGTTATTCAGTGTCTAGTAAGTTAATGTTCAAGAAAAAAGATTAATTTTTATTAAAATGTTCTATTATTTTATGTTAACGATTACTCATTTATTTCAGCCCTTTGTATTCAGCATGCCTCTATCGAAATAAACCTACGTTTCTCTGAAAATTGAAGCTTTTGGGTTGTTGTTTTTTGCAGCCCGCATAAACTTAAACCTTGTTTATTTGGCCCATGTTAGCCTTTGAGTTTGACATGCTTGCTGTGGACTATAACTATATGCAATAAATCTTGTCATTTCAAAGACTTTGATTGCCTTGAAAAAATAAATGCAGACCCGCTGTTCACTTTCCCAAGGCAGGCGAGTGGGTTCTCAGGAAAGTCTGCATCTCCCGGGTCTCGAGAGGTGGGCGCTCCCTCTCCCTGGAAGATGCAGGAAGGATAAGGGCCAACTTTCCCGTCACCTGCATAGATCTGATAACCGTGGTGCTGCGCCCCCCACCCCACCCCCGGGCTGTGAGGCTGGATTACAATGAGGCCTCTGTCAGCTGACAGCCCTCTGGTGTCTGCTTGGGGCCCTGTGAGGGTGGCCCTGGGGCCTCATTCTTCTCCCATCTGATAGAGCTGGCCTCAAACATATCGTGTGTGCACAGGTTCCATATGCGTGTGTGCTGTAACCAGAAGCTTCCAGAGCACAGCAGGAAGGCAATCACAACAATAATAAACATAACATTTAGGGAGCGCCGGCTGTTGACCAGACACTGTTAGGAACTGCTTTATAGACATCATCTTCGTGAATCCTTGAGCGTGGAGTCCCCCGTTCACGGATAACAAGCTGAGACATGGCAAAGACAGGTTGGCCCACTCCAGGTCACACCCAGGAAGTGGCAGCCGGGACATAAACTTCGAAGTGGCTGAAAAAAGAAGACATTTTTGTGTCATGGCTACCCAGTTTGGGGAGCTCGTCCCCCAGATCGAGGCCCCCTCAGAAATGTCATGAGATGGAGGTGGACTTAGCAGGCACTGTCAGCCCTGGGCGTTCTCCAGCCAGGAGCGGGCCTGTGGTCTTGGCCGCTTTCCCCACGTGGGAAGAGATGAGCTACTGGGGCTGAGGAATGCCAGCAGATTCCCTGCTTGCCCAGCTGCCAGGACAGGCCTCTCCCAGGATCCCAGCCCTGGGACGGCAGCCACCCCTCCCTGTCTTCCTCAGAGACCAGAGCGCGTGGCTCCAGCCCGGGGGAATACAATAGAGAGGGCTCAGGGGATGCCCTCTGCCCCAAGACCAGGCAACAGAAGGGGGAAATCTCAAGCCAGTAACACAGCCTGTGGTTTTTTGGGGGAAACCACAAGAAGATTCAGCTCAGGATGGCAAAACCCACAATCCCCACCACACGAGGCGTGGCCCGGGAGTACCTTGGCTGCCAAGACCTATGTTGGCACAAGACTCCATTGGCAGCATCTTCTTGTGGCCATTAGTTCTCCCGTCCTGGCAGGGCTGGCTCTGTTGTTGGTGGCCCTGTGAGGGGAACACTGGAGGGAGAGTCAGTGGTGATCACGGACGAAGACAGCTTCTAGCTCTGCCCTTGGCAAGCTCCCAGCATGATACAGGGACACAACTTTTTACCCCAGAGGACCTCCCAATCTGACGGGAGAGGCATAGCCCCTTCCCTCAGGGCGCACAGTCTTCGAGAAGACTCCTAGAGCAAATTCTGATCTCGTGAGGGAGGCAGGGTGCATCCAGGTAGAAGCAAAATGTAGAGAAAAGGCAGTGGGTCTCAACCCCCTCTCCCCACAGCAAACACAGGACCCTGGGTGAGATTCCCAGCCCAAGAGTGAGAAACAAGGCCTGGTCTGCCCTGCACGTGGAAGGCAAGACACGTGGTGCAATTGTACACGTAGCCTTGATTTTACTCGAATTGATTTTAAAAAGTAAACAATCCGTGACTTTTGATATTATATCTTTGGCCATACCTTTGTGTACACGTTTTGGTGGACGTAAGTTTTCATTTGTCTTAGGTACGTACCTAGGAGTGGAATTGCTGGGTCACATGCAAGTCTATGTCTAGCCGTTTGGGGAGCTGCCACACTGTTGCACCATTTCACACTCCCACCAGCAGGGGAGGAGGGTTCTGATTTCTCCTCGTCCTCGGACCTGTCCGTTTGAAGTGCCTATTGGATGTCCAGTTGGTACTGTCAAGCCAGTGTGGAGTCACATGGTGTTGAAAGAGCTGACACTTGGCCAGGCCAGTGTTGCTCAGTGGTTGAGTGTCTACCCACGCACCAAGAGGTTACTGGTTCGATTCTGGGTCAGGACACATGCTCAGGTTTCAAACTCCATTCCCAGTAGGGGGCGTGCAGGAGGCAGCCAATGGATGTTTCTATCTCATCGATGTTTCTCTCTCCTTCTCTCTCTCCCTTCCTCTCTCTCTAAAAAATCAATAAAAACCTATTTAAAAAATAAAAATAAAGATCTGACACTGTGCGATTGTGCAAAGCAGTAGGTGTGGGTCCAACAGCCAGAGGTTGGCAAGATTCAGAGAAACCAGCCAAGGAAAGTGAGGGGTCCTGGGGTGAGGAGCAGGAGCCCCAGGAGACCAGTTGTCCTGGAAGCCAAGGAGGGAAGGTCTTTCTGGGAGGAGAGAGAAAACAGGCCGAGTCAAAGCTGCTGATGGGGAAGACCAGGGTGAGAACTGCCCACTGCCCTGGGCCCCTGGAAGTTTCCCGTGACTCTAACAACAGAAGCTTCCTGACAGCAGTGGACAAAGCTGACTTGCCCTGGGTATACAGGAGGTAAGTCATTACGTCATTAATTCAGACTCAGGTCTTCAGACACCGAGGCCTGAGCCTTTGTGTTACACCACGGAGGCCTTTGGAGGTCAGCGTGGCTGAGGTGGGGGTTGGGATGGGGTGGGCATGTTCTTCAAGGGTGTGAGGAGGTTTTCTGAGCTTGGTGGCTGGTCCCGAGCCCGTGGTGAAGGGGAGAATGAAGGAAGCCTGTCTGTGAAGTTCCACGCCCCTCTTTCCCCACATGCCTGCGGATGTGCACAGATCTTGTAACTTAGAAACCACACCTGAAACCTACATGTTCATGTTGACCAACGTCACCCCGATCAATTCAATAATAAAAAACAACTCTATTTATTTGTCTCGACTCCCTCCTAAGAGCTCAGGACAGCAGTCTTCATGGGGAGGGGGAGGAGGAGACAACGGTTCCCTCCCAGACCGTCTCATCGCGTGCTGAGACCTCCGCATGCTCATGCCTCCTGGTTCCCCAGACTTTGGGGGTCGAGGAGGCCTCACTCCCAGGATGGACGTCCTGGAAAGCTGCCACACTCGCTCCCTCTCTAGCTGGCACCAGGCTGCATCCTGTGCCAACATGTGGGTGTTTTGCCATGGGAGTGATGAGGAAGGCCAGCAGCCCTCAGTCTCAGCCCTGCCTTCCAGGCCCTCCTCTTGGCTACTTGTCAGCCATGTAGGGTTGTGGGCATGGACCTGGAAGGCACATGGGGCATCTGGTTTGACTCTCCTGAGGGGAATTCCTTGGGAGGAGGAACAGGAAGGCGTGTCAGGAAGCCTACTCGTCCCTCCGTGACCAGCGGCCAGGTGGGAAGGAGGGCTCTGGCCGCTTTGATCCCAAGGCAGCCTGGAGTAACTTCGCTGACCTTCCTCTCTCCAATGCATCTCTGCTCTCAGCCTTCCCATACTGGTCTGGTGGGCTCTGCACCATTCCATAGGCTCTTCAGCCCCAGTGCTGGCTGGGGGGTGGTAGAGCTGTGACCATGAATAGTGCTCCCACATCCACCCCACAAACGTATACGGAGGTTGCATTTGTGATAAAAACTATTTCACTACTCTTATTCATCATAGTACTGGAAGTCCTAACAATCCGACAAGAAGAAATAAAAGGTATTCAGATTGGAAGGGAAGAGGTAAAACTGCCATTGTTTACAGATGACATGATACTATATATAAAGAACCCTAAAGATACCACCTAAACACTACTAGAACCGATCAATGTATTCAGAAAAGTAGCAGGATACAAAATAAATATTCAGAAATTGGTTGCATTTTTTATACACCAATAAGGAGCTACCAGAAAGAGAAACTAAGAAAATAATCACATTTTCAATTGCATCAAAAAAGAAAATAAAATACCTAGGAATAAATTTAACCAAGGAGGTAAAGGACCTATACTCAGAAAATTGTAACACATTGAAGAAAGAAATAAAAGAAGATACAGATAAATGGAAGCATGTACCAGGATCATGGATAGAAAGAATTAACATAATCAAAATGTCCATACTACCCAAAGCAATCTATAGATTCAATGCAATTCCTATCAAAATACCAATGGTATTTCTCACAGAACTAGAACAAATAACCCAAAAATGTGTATGGAAACACAAATGATCCTGAATAGGGATAGCAATTTTGAAAAAGAAGAACAAAGTTGGAGGTATCACACTATCTGATATCAAATAATACTATAAGGCTATAGTAATCAAAGCATGGTACTGGCATAAAAAGAGATATATAGATCAATGGAACAAAATAGAAAGCCCAGAAAAAAAGCCTACACCTATATGGTTAACTAATCTATGACAAAGGAGGTAAGGACAGTCTATTCAATAAATGGTGTTGGGAAAATTGAACAGACACATGCAGAAAGATGAAACTAGACCATCTTCTTACACCATATACAATTGTAAGACTTAAGCCCATAAAACTCCTAGGAGAAAACATAGGCAGTAGACTCTCTGTCATTGCTCTTAGCAATATTTTTTCTGATATATGTTCTTGGGCAAGGGAAACAAAAGAAAAAATAAACAAATGGGACTACATCAAACTAAAGAGTTTTTGCACAGCAAAGGAAACCATCAACAAAACAAAAAGACAACCTACTAAACAGGAGAAGGTATTTGACAATGACACACTGATAAGGGGTTAATATTTAAAATTTATAAACACAGACAACTCAACATAAAAAACCAAACAACTCAATTAAAAAGTGGGCAGAGGACTTGAATAGACACTTCTCCAAAGAAGACATAAAAAATGGCCAATAGACATATGAATAGAAGCTCAACATCAATAACCATCAAATTAAAACCACAATGAGATACCACCTCACACCTGTCAGAATGGCTATCATCAATACATCAACAAACAAGTGTTGGCGAGGATGTGGAAAAAAGGGAACCTTCATGCACTGTTGATGGAAATGCAGATTGGTGAAACCACTATGGAAAACAATATGGAGGTTCATAAAAACATTAAAAATGGAATTGCCTTATGACCCAGCAATCCCACTCCTGGGAATATATCTGAAGAAACCCAAAACACTAACTCAAAAGAATATGTGCACCCTTTTCATTGCAGCATTATTTATTGTAGCCAACTTATGGAAGCAATCCAAGTATATAATTGTCTAACCATTATGCTGTAACCTGAAACTAATACAAAAGAATGTTGAATGCAAACTGTAATCCTATGTAATAAAAGCCTAATATGCAAATCGACTGGTGGAATGACCGGTGGAACAACCGGTTGCTATAACGTGCACTGACCACCAGGGGCAGATGCTCAATGCAGGAGCTGCCCCCAGCCCACAGGCCCCAGGCCAGCTAAGGTGGGTGCCAGCGGGGGTCCCCCTGATCGCCCAGCTCAGGCGTCCTCAAACTACGGCCCTGCGGGCCACATGCGGGTGTTTTTGACGTTTTGTTTTTTTACTTCAAAATAAGATATGTGCAGTGTGCATAGGAATTTGTTCATTGTTTTTTTTTTTAACTATAGTCCGGCCCTCCAACCGTCTGAGGGACAGTGAACTGGACCCCTGTTTAAAAAGTTTGAGGACCCCTGGCCCAGCTGGTTGCCCCACAGAGGGAGGTGACTGGCAGCGGCAGTGGGGGGCGGGGCCAGTGAGTGGGCGGTGCCAGGCCAGCCAAGGCGGGTGCTAGTAGCCCCCGCCCCCCCATCACTCCACCTGTTGCCCCACAGATCGGCCCTGATCACCAGCCAGGCCTAGGGACCCTACCTTTGCACAAATTTTGTGCACTGAGCCCCTAGTTGAAAAAATAAAATGAAATAATAGTATATGGGGGTTGGATGTGTAGCTTGGCAATAGTCCTACTAACTGAGACCCTGGGGTTTGGGGTGAGTGGACTTTGGGAGAAGGTGTGATCTCAGAGGCTTACATTGGGCACCGCTGTTTATTTCTGCAGTAGGTCCTCACTGAAACCTCCCTTTATGCTCCCCCCTGAAATGTCCCAAGGGTCCATTCCCCAGCTGTTAGGTCACTGGATAGTTTCCAGGGCCTGGACAATGCTGCTTCCTCCCATAGAACCAAGTTATAAACTGGTTCTGCCCTCCTCTTGCTGAAGGTCCCATTGCCCTCATTGCCCCCTGGCCCCCATTGGGCGTGCCTCTAAAAGCTGAGGTCAAAAAATCACCAACCAGCTCAGCAGAGGAAGCCTAGTGGTCTTCACTCGGCTGTCTTCCCCATCTCCCCAGCCTGGGGGAAGAACGAATGGGGTAAGGGGTGAGCCCGAAGAAGAAGAAATGAAGGGTGTTGGAAATCATTCTTTTCATTTTCAAATGGGGAAATTGAGACTGAGCAGTGGAATGCCTTGATGAAGAGTTAAACTGAAAGCTGGTGCTGGGTGCTGGCTTAGATACACCAGCTCCTGTGTTTTCACACCGCTAAGGCACACACACCTATCATGCTCGTGTGACAAGTGAGGAAACTGAGGCTCTGAGGTTTAGGTAATTCCTCGAGTCACACAGCATGAAAGATGTGACATGGATTCTACCTCTGGCCATTGGTGTCCCTCTCCTCTTCCTCTACCCCTGGGGCCACCACCCAAGTGCATGAGAATGAACCTGCAGCCTCGAGGGTCCAGGAGCCACGGAACAGCTGGATGCACAGAGCCCCTTGGCCAAGGTTGCTGTTCCCAGAAGGGGACGAAGCGCTGACATTCAGAGGGGGAACTTGGAGCCAGCCCACTCTCTGGGTTGGTTCACTGCTGGCTGTGGGACCTTGGGCAGCTGAGTTACTGCCTTCAGCCGCACTGTCTTTAAAGTGGGTCAAATAGGAGTCTTCACCTTCCAGACTGTAACGATGAGTGAGATCACATAGGGAAGGGCTCGGTGTGGGCAGAGGTGTCCTGCTCTCAGTACTGGAGCTATTGTTGTTGTCGTCCCAAGACCCAGGGCCCAGGAGGCAGCCTCTGCTACTGACCCATCCTGTTCCTTCCCCAGTGGTGACATCTCAGTTACCAGGAGCCTTGGCCACAGGATACAGGTCAAACGTCAAGGGTTTGACACTGACTTCCAGGTGACAAGTGAGTCACCTGCTCTCATGCGTGACACCAAGGTGCAGGCTCCACTGCTGTCCCCGCCCCAGCCCAGCCAGTTGCGTCTGACCGCCCTCTTGCTGGCTCCTCTCCTCCGCCTCCTCTGCGTCTCTTCTTGGCAGCTGCTGGGCCACCAGGCAGCTCTCTCGCCCCTGGGCGGGGCTGAGGGTCCAGGCGCAGGGGCCGTGGTGACCACTCCTCTGATTTGGAGCCACGGGCTGTAGCCGTGAACCCAGCCGGCCCCCGGGTCGCAGGAAGATCAGGGAAGAGTGTGGGGAGCTCCAGGCTCACAGTTCCCTCATCAATGGGGCCAGAGAGCCCAGCCTTCTCTCCCTGCTCCCTCCCGACCGGGAGAGCTCAGGCCCCAGTGCTGGCAGTCACTCCCTCTCCCCCCCCCACCAGCCCTCTCTGTGGGAGTCGGGGGGCGAGATGAAAAAGCTGGGCCTGACTGGGCCCAGGAATAACCACTAGTATCTGCGAGCATGGCAGGCTGGTGTGGGAAAAAGGGCGCTGCTCTCTCTCCTCCCGCCCTTCCCACAGCCCTGCTCTAGTGGCAACATGTCCAAGAGAATTATTATTACTATTATTACTCCTATTTGAGATATAATTATAGCAGCTCTCAAAGCAGCGCCTCACCCCCTTGGCGCTGCCGGGCAAACTAGGCGTGTGATGACGGCATGGAGCCATCCTATCTCACCCCCCTCCCTCCCTCCCTCCCTCCTTCCCTCCCTCCCTGTCTCCCACTCCAGCCCCCATGCCGACGCCTATGGGCCTTCTCCTGCTCTGGGCCCGTGGGCTCATCCGACTCACTCCCTAGTGCCTCTGGAAGGCCCCCCATTTAGCTGCCTCCTCCACTAGCTCCAAACTCAGCAGCCCCTGTGGTTGGAGCCCCAGAGCTGAGATCGGGTCTGAAGGGCTTTGCTTTGCTTGGATTCTCAGACTGAGGGGGCATGTGCAGAGCCACAGCCACAGCCACAGCCACAGCCACGGCCACGGGGCCAGAGCGAGGGCAGCACAGGGCGGAGAAGGTCCAGGGACCTGGGAGTGCAGGGGGCCTCCTTTCCCGAGACCCCTGCGGGCTCCTGTACCCTTCCATCCCCCCCGGGGGTGTGGAAGGGAACCTCAGGGAAGTTGGCCAGGCCCTGGGAGGGCCCTGGCCCCGGGCTGGCTGGGCAGCTGGCTGCAGGGTCTTGTCCGCCAGGACTGTGCCGATAGGGGGCAGCCTCCCCACACAGGGGCCGCAGGAGAGAGACATGCGGCCCCAGCAGGGAGGATGCAGGAGGGGCAGAGGCGGGAGATGGTCTGGGGTGAGAGGGGACCACGTGGCTGGAAGGATGAAATCTGCTGGTGGAGGGGCAGGCAGACAAGCTCCTGAGAGTGACATCTGGACGGGGCCTTGCAGGATGTTACCCACGTGGGCAGCTGGAGAGGGTGTGCTGGCCCAGGCAGGGCAGCCAGATAAAACACTGCGCATCCAGTTAAACTTAAACTTGAGAGCAACAGGGAAAACGTTTCAGCACATGACCCCAGGATTGCCGAGACGTGCCCACACGAGAAAGGTGTTTGTTCTTTAGCTGACATGTGACTGTAACTGGCCATCCTCAATGTGGCCACCCTGGGCCCAGGAACCGGCAGCAGCGAAGACAGAAGCACAGACATGTGCCCACCCTCAGGCCGTGGCTCTTGCTGCTGGGCCAGACCTTCCTTGCAGGACGGCCTCCCCACCACGTGGGGAAGTCGAGCTTCAAGCCATCACGATTTCTTGTTTCTTTCCCGAGCCTCTGCACCCAGCCCCTCCTCCCCTTGGGTCAAATTCATTCAAGCTACTCAGCAGTGGTGCCAGGCACTGTGCTTGGCGCTGGGGACACAGTGCCACATGGAATGTACCGTGTATGCACAGCTTTAAAAACCTCCATTGAGTCCTCAGGCGGGAAGGATGAGCAGCGAGCACGCTCCCCAGGTGCTCCGGCTGCGCTCCTTTCCCTAATGACCATCTGCGGGGCCAGTGAGCTCTGCTGAATGCCGAGGCCTCCCGGGATGGCGGGTGGCCGGCTCCCAGGAGGGAGGCACGTGACTGGCGCACGTGAATGGCGCACGCGGAGGTAGCACGTGAATGGCGCACGGGCAGCTAGCACGTGAATGGCGCACGGGCAGCTAGCACGTGAATGGCGCACGGGCAGCTAGCACGTGAATGGCGCACGGGCAGCTAGCACGTGACTGGCGCACGGGAAGCTAGCACGTGAATGGCGCACGCGGAGGTAGCACGTGACTGGCGCACGTGAAGGCGGGGGTGGCTCATCCCCGGAACCAGCCCGCTGTGCCTCCCGGCCGCCCCCCACCCTCAGTTCGGAGGCCCCGTCACTTCCCTCCACGCACGGCTGTGACAGGTACCCGCCCTGAGGAGCCACCTGCCGGCCCCCTACCCCAGCCCCCACGCGCATCGGGACAGCTCTCCAACCTCTCCGGACACCTCGCCTGCCCGTGTCCATGCTCCAGTCCCGTGACACTGGCCCAGCCTCGGGGTGCCCGCCCGCACCACATGCTGCCGGTGAGCGCCGGCTCCGGCCCACCTGCGGCCGCCAGCCAGTACCCCGGCCTGTGGCCCGTGAGCAGCGGCGCCGGCATGCCAGGCGCTCAGCCCGCAGTGATGCCCAGTGGGCTGGGGGCCCTCCCCCCACCCCGCAGCCCTGGGCCCCCCGCTGTATGACAGGGCCACTATGGCCCCAGACGTGCCCCACAGCCAGGACGACACCTCGGGCCTGGCCTGCCTCTGAGCCGCGTGGCCGCCCGCGTGGCCACCTTCCATGTGACCACTCCGGTCGGCGCGCGGCCCGGTCATGCATGTGCTGCCGGTGAAGGACACGCAGGCGGCCTCGCTCCCCGCGGTTCACGGTGAAGGCGCTGGCTGCGGCCCGGGAGCGGCCTTTCCCCGCAGCACATAGGTGACTGGACTGTGACAAGACAGAGGGGCCACCTTGAGCTCCGTCGCTCAGGCTGTCAGGGCCTGGGGGGCAGGTGCCGCGGGAGCTGCGCTGGGGGCACAGGTGACGTCATAGCCTGCCTGTCTGCCCCCCGGGGTGTGAGCCTGGGTAGCCATCGCTTGTATTGTCAAACCTGCAGCTGTTTATGTTTATGTTTTGACACAGTAGCCAAAGACGATGAGCAGAAAACCTTTTCTGCACAATAAAGGCACTATGCAAAGTGCAAAAAATAAAACCTCCTTTGACAATGTATGTGGTGGGTGGGGATAGGTAGTAAAAAGGACACACATATACACTTACAAACTAAATTCCTCTATCCTCTCTTTTTTTAATAGCGTTTTCAGAGAAAGGAAACTTCTGAGCCAGAGGCCTCCCTCCCCTGGAATAGTAAGTCCTCCTCTCCAGCATGGAGCTGGAGCAGTTGAGTTCTGTCTGTCCTTCTGTCTGTGCACGGAATTAAAGGCCTGGGAGCAGAGCCCTGTGGGAAGATACAGGAGGAAGGTGACTGCCCCAGCCCCAAAGGCTAGTCTGCTGGGGGACACAGTGCACACCAAAAACAACCCCCCCGCCAGTCCGAACCGCCTCACACAGATAGTCAGCACCGCAAATGGGTAAGGAGAGCACTTTTATTTCTGTCCAGGCCTCCACGTGTTAGGCATGTACTGTGTGCAGAGCACGTTGCAAGCCCTGTTCCATTTAGCATGTGCCCAGAGCAGTCCCGTGATGTTGATGCTCAGTAGCCCCACGTGACAATGGGAGGGATGGCACCGCAGAGGGAGTGGGTCACTAGCCCAGGTCACTCACAAAGTGACCACGGCACTGACGTCTGTGCCACCGAAGCCGAAAATTGCTCGTGAGTCAATGCGAAGGCGTTTGCACAAGTGTGTGTGCGTTTGCACAAGTGTGTGTGCGTTCACACCAGGGAGCTGGGCTCAGCTGCCCCTTCCCCGGCTGTGTGCACGCGCAGCCACTGCGCCAGGAGGCTGTGAGAAGTCAAGTGCCTGGAGGGTGGGAATGCCAGCCTTCTCCCATGGCTCTTGCCTGCCCTGGAGAGGCGGTGTCCGGTGTGGGATCTCCAGAGCAGTCGCTTCTAAAGTGTGGTCTGCAGACCAGCAGCACAAGCATCCCTGCACCTGGGAGCTTGTTCGAAATGCAATCCCTGACCCACCGGTGACTTCCACTGAATCAGGAGCTCCGGGCCCAGCCGCCTGTGATTCGGATGCTCCCGCAAGGCTGAGAACCACTCACTTAAAAGGACTCCCACTTCCCAGCTGCTGCCAAGCTCCTAGGGCCTTCGAGCTACTGGCGAGGCAGGAGGCAGCCCTGGGGGCTTTGTCCTGGGACGAGGCTCCCGGGCCCATGCCTGGCCTGTAACAGATGCACAACACATGCATTTGGGATAAGTGGATGAGTGACACCCAGGCTGCACAGCTCTGCTACCGTGCAGGAGGGACGGGCACCGGGATGCACCTGGGCTGGACGGCAGTGCCGGGTCCTCAGGGCTCAGGCAGACCCGAAACCCCCCGAGGAGCAGGAGGGAGAAATGATACTTCCCTTAAGTCTCAGGATGAACACAGTCCACGGGAAGGGCTCACCATGCTCTGACCTTCGGAGTTTTCAGCAGGAGGATCAGAGTTAAAAGTGACCACAGAGCGAACTGGCTTATGGGAGGGGCGGGGTGCTGATAAACCACCTCCAAGCACAAAGCTCTGGCTGGAGCGTTGGCGAGTGTAAATACTTCCCCCGCGGCCTGGCAGCTCCAGCACACCGCTGACCCTAGCAGCTCGTTTAAAACTAAGACTACTTGTTTTAAAAGTATACATTTCATATATGTATGTATGAAATCAAACAGCAGGGAGAACTTAAAGTCAGAAACCTCATCATCCCCTTCCACCCCACCCCACAGGGAATCCTCTGTAACCGTTTCTGGTTTTAGTTCTGATGTCCCGTCCATAGCCCCCAAGGGTGAGCTTAAACTGGCGTGGACTGGTCTCCCATCCCTGTACATGTCCACCAATGCCCTGGCTCGAAAGATGAGGAACCTAGCTCATCCTCTGACATCTTTCACTCCCTGCTACCTCCAACCCCCCCCCCCTCCCCCAAACACTTGGTTATTTTGCTGATACTTTGCAATTCTTCAGTTGGCTACCTTTATGTCTTTAAATAATAGTAGCAGGCACTCCTCTAGTGTTTGTTCTTAGGCAAGTTGCTGTCATACACAATTTAGTAGACATTAATGACTGAACCATCGCAGCGGCCCTCTGAGGCAGGTTGCATTTTCATTCCCATTTTATAGATGAGAAAACTGAGGCACAGAAAGGATAAGTAACTTGCCCAAGCTAGTAAAAGGCAGAGATAGGATTCAAACCCAGACAGGGTGGCTCCAGAGTTCATGCTTTTAAGCCTCTCAGAGAGAGGTCACGTGAAGTTACTTCACGTGGAAGACAGTTGCAGGGGCAATGTCCACAGGAATATAAATATATATTTATAAATGGGCTTTAACCTATTTGCTTTTATTGCCCTTACAATAAGCAAGCCACGGGTGTCTAGTGTCTACGCGAACCTGCCTCTGCCCTATCAGGTAGCCTGGGCCGGAACAGCTCAGGGCTCTGCCCACCATTAGGTGGGAGTTGCTGAAGGTCTGTGGTCAACATTTGCCTTCAGGTATAAAGGCTTCAGGTAGTTTTGGGAAAACGTATCTACCGATGTGGGCTTCTTTTTGTCCTCATTCATCCCGTGTGATACGTAGTAGGCCTTTCAACTGGAAGGCTTGACTCTTCAGGTTTAGGGTACTGTCTTCTCTTATTTCTTGAATAATCCCTCTTTATTTCCTTGCTTGAATGTTGGGCTTCTTAGATTTATTCTCTTTTCTTCTCTCTCTCTCTCTCTCTCTCTGGAAGATTGCTTCATCTTTTTATTGTTGCCTGTACACTAAATACTTTATTTTAGTAATTACAGTTTTAAATCATCCTTTGCCTGTCTCGTCAACCTGTTTTTGGTTTGCAGATGCCATCCGTATCTGCTTGGATCGCTCTGAAATGACAAATTAGAATTACCTTAGAGTTCCCTGAGTTGACTCCACTTATTTTGGGGCCAGTTGTTCTGGTTTCTTATCTTGATTGTTCTACTCCCTGAGGTTTTGGTTCCTGAAGTCATTTCATAGTCACCGAGGCCCTGCTCCGTCCCTGTGTGGCGCTGTGCCCGGGACAGGGACTAGGACGCGACCCTGTCCTCATAGGAGCTTTCCACTTCACAACTGACCGCCGCGCTGGGTCAGATCCCCTGAGCAGGGGGCTGCCCCGGGGAATGTGTGTCTCTTCCACCAGCATTGTACAGGGGGGTTGCTTGTCTGTCAGCTTCACTAGACTGTGAGCTGGGGTTCACACTTTATATACTTATTCCAAGGAGGCCCTGGGTAAAGTTTGCTACATCTTGGTTGAGTGGAACTGAATTGAGTTTGTGATAGTTGATATATTCACACACACACACACCCAACATCCACTGATGCTGTGGAGTTGTTCCGGGGGCTTCTGGAAGGAAGGGAGAGACCGGAACCAAATGGCATTCCTCGGAAAGGGTTAGTAGAGGATTGAGAATCAGAGTAATTCCAAGCCACTGCCATTCCCACTCCCCCATCCACTCACTTTCTAAACAAACACCAAAGCCACCATTGCCTCTTCTCTCTCTGGTGGCTCCAGTCACTTTTGCCCGAGTGTCTCAGCATCCAACCCTCCTCCTCGGTTCTATAATTGCAATAGTTAACAAGAAGCAGGGGCGGGGGGCAGGCAGAAATGCACTTACCAGGCGCTTTCTGGTGCCTCCCTCCCGCTTCCTGCTCTCCCAGAGCTGCAGGCCTCCTTCCAGAGGACCATGGGCCACGGGCCCAGAGCCTCAATTCATCCTTAATTCAGGCATACATTCATTCATTCATTCATTTATTCAGCCATTGACCCTTTACCAAGGAAACCTTATGTATTAGACTTAGTGCCAGACTCTAGAAACTTTAAAAAAAGATATGGTGTCCTCCTTATGGGTTTCAGGAGATCACAGTCACATGTGGCATTTTCCCAGGGGTACAGCAGACCCCACTTTCCTTGCTTGCCCCAACCCTGTGCTTCCATTGAGTTTGACCTCTGCTCCCGACCTCCACACTAGGCTACTGCCTTTCAGTAGGTAATGTGTTGATTGTATGAGTGAATGAATGAATAAACAGCACTGCCTAGCATGTGGGGATATGCCCAGCTTCTTCACGCTGAGGGGACCCATTGCCAAGTCCCACACTATTATGGACCCCAGTGACAGTTTGAGACCCGAGACAAGCAGAGAGACCAAAGCTCTCTGCAGCCTCCTGCTTCCTCGCAGCACCCACCTTGGGAAGGAGCGGACTCTCTGGCCCAGGCGCCTGATGGGCCGGGCTGAGCTCATTAAAATCTGGATCAAAGAGAGCTTGAGAAATGCAGGGTCTCATTAACACAGGGCCCAGACACCAGGCCAAGGGAGTGAGGCTGGTAAGGAAGAAGGGCGGAGGCTCTGGGGTGCAAGACGCTGCTGCTAATAAGTGTAAAGAAAGAAAAAACATGTGTTTGCATTCAGGCCTGGCCCCGACTCCAGGATGCCTGTTCTGAAGCCGGGGCTGTGGCGCACAGAGGAGGAGCCGGGCTTCCTCAGGGCGTCCTGCCAGGTGTGCTCTCAGAGCCAAACTGAGCTGTCAGTCACTGGCCAGCACGAGGGACGCTGGAATTCCCCTTTTCTCTGGCTTCCCTGGTCAGAAGCAACTGGCCTGCCCCTCCCTTCAGAGTAGAGGCTCTTTCCTTTGCTTCCTGGGGACGGAAGGGGACGGGGAGACCCTTGTTCTGAGCAGCCACCAATCTTCTACTGTCCACACTCGCTCGCCTGCAGTGGGCTTGGGCAGGAGTTGCGGACTCTGAGTTCTGTGAGGTGGTCCTGGTGCAGGCTGGGGGTTCAGGCCAGAGATCCAGAAGAGGATTTTTCATCCAGGATGTGTGAAAAGGATGCAGGAAGCCAAGGACTGCAGGGGGCTCTGGGAATCCGAGGGCCAAGTGAGCTGCTGAGCAGAGGCCTCCCCTCCACCCAGGGCGGCTCTTGGCGAGATCACAGGCTACAGAAACAATGGGAGGAACAGAAAATGTGCAGGGCCAAGGTCCAAGGCTAGGACTCCAGCCATGTGAGCATCCAGAGGCCATTGAAGATACAGGGGTTCTGTTTGTAGGGGCAAAGCTGCTGGGCCTGTGCACAGTGAGGCCTGGGCCAGGGGGCATGCCAGGAAGAAGGCCCAGTCCTGGGGTGGACCAGTGGCCTGGGGCAGGGTCTGGGGGTGGAGGCCAGGAGACCCAGCTGTAACAAAGGCTAAAAGCAGTGTTTATGGGAAG
Source organism: Eptesicus fuscus (assembly GCF_027574615.1). Taxonomy (NCBI): domain Eukaryota; kingdom Metazoa; phylum Chordata; class Mammalia; order Chiroptera; family Vespertilionidae; genus Eptesicus; species Eptesicus fuscus. Next base: position 30,516,821 of record NC_072494.1, read on the forward strand.
TTCTTGGGAGGCCCCAGGAGGGTGGGTAGGTAGGGTTCTTGGGGCTGTTTGGGAAGCTTGGAGGGGCCTCTCTGCAGAACGCCTGGGTCTCTGGCTCATCAGGCTGGAAAGCATTCCACCTGGCCCATGGTCAGGAGTGTGGGCAGCACTGACCACAGCGGGGATATTGCTCTCCTGACACCCAGACCCTCTGACCTTGGGGTGAGAAGAGAATCATCTTCGGGAAAAAAGCAGCGGGTTGGAGTCCTTTTCATTTTGCATGCTTTGCCTAATCCCCCGAGAAATCAGCTTTTCCCTTCCCAGCTCCATCTCTCCCTCCCCGGCAATCCCCAGCCCTAACACATCGCCCTGCTGTTCCTGTGTACTGTGTGGTATGTGTGAAAATAAGTGTGCGTGTATGAGTGTGAGTGTGTATGAGAGTGAATGTGTGCGAGCATGACAGCGTGTGAGTGAGCGTGTGAGGGTGTGAGCCTGTGAATACATATGCATGTGCGAAGCATGTGTGGTGGGTGTGAATGGGTGTGGATGTGTGAGTGTGAGTGTGTAAGGAGGCTGCCCATCCTGCCGGGCCCTGCACTCCCCACAGGGACACTTGGAGTCGATCCTGACGCTCTCCTGGAGCGACGGTTGATGGCATGGACAGGCCGTGTTTCCAGAAGGCCCAGCCTTGGGCTTCTACAGCGCTTCCCCAAGACCCCAGAGAGAGCATCCTTTCTGATGAAAAAGGCCTGATGGTTTCCAGCTTCAGCTTCCTCCTCTAACACCATCCCATGTGTGTGTGTGTGAGCCTGTTCGTGCACACAGCACATCGTGTGGCCACTGCACATGGACTATGGGGACGCCACAAGGACCCCCCCCCCCCCCCAGCAGCACATGTCTCACTGTGGGTGTGGGCAGTTTCTGCCTCTGTGGATAAAGGAGACATTCTCACCCATTGAGGATGCCGTGTGGCCTTTGCCTTTGTCAGGAGCTTGACTCCCAACTGGGACACTGTCTCCTGGGAGCCTGCCAGGTGTGGCTGTTTAAATGTAATTAAAAGAAATAAAATCTATTTCTCAGTTGCACCAGCCACATTTCAGATGCTCAACAGCCACGTGTGGCTGGTGGCCACTGTGCTGGACAGTGCAGACCTAGGCAGTGTCCATCCCTGCAGGCAGCGCTGCTTGGAGGGTTGTTGAGAAGAGTACAGGAGGCAGTGAGGACCAAGTGCTCAGTGCAGAGCCGGGCTCTGAATGAAAGATGACGGCTGTCACTGTTGTTATCAGAGCCCCTGAGAAGTCGTCCTCCCAGCCAGTGTCCTGAAGTACCACAGGACTCGGGGATGGAGAAGGGACCAGCTATACATCCCCTTGAGGCACACTCTGGGGAAGGGGACAAATGGTTCAAGTTCTGTACTCTACTGATGAGGAAATGGAGGCCCAGAGAAGTGAAGTGACGTTCCCCAAAGTCACCTGACAGCGCTGAGGCCAGAGTCCTGTTTCCTGACTCCTCACCCGATGAGCCTGTCCACCTCCCTGCATTCAGATGCACTCAGACCGGGCTGCACCAGAATTATCTGGGGGCTTCGTATAAGCCCAGGTTTCTAGGTCACACCTAGGATGCAGTAAGCTTGCAGGGTGGGGCCTTCCATCTGCGTTCTTACCCGGAGCTCCAGATGCTTTGGCTCTTTAGCAGGTTTGGGGGCCCTAGGCCAGGAGACCAGGGTCTGACTGGCTCCGGCCCCTGGTGGCTTGCACATGGCAAGCTCAGGGAGCAAAACTCCCCCACCCTCCACCCCTCACCCTCTCCTGAGCTCATTTCCCCAGAGTGCCCTTCTTCCCCTTGACACACATCAGCAGTTCTCGGGGTACCAGTGAGTGAGGACCTCCAGCCCGTTCCCACGAGGCGCACCAAGGCAGCTGCGCTCACCAAGGAGGCGGAGGCTGAGCCCAGGAGCCGGAGGAAGGCTGCAGCTCACGGGGGCCTCTTGGGGCCTGGGCACCTTGGCTTTGACTCAGGCCTGTTGGCCGGGGAGGGAGCCACTCACTCCATCCCTGGCTGCCAAGAGCAGCCCTCGCAAGAGGATGCTGACCAGCCTTCCGAGTTGTTTGGCTCCGGGGACTGCTCTCTCTGAAAGGAAGCCTTTAATCTTCCACAGTGTAATCAGGAGCTGAGAGGGACCAGCTTCCCATTCCAGGGAGCTCAGCGGGAGTGTGCAGCCCGGCCCTCCGCAAGGAGAGCCCCTTTCATGTGAGCATGCCGAGCGTCTTGTCATCCCCGTGGCTGGGGATAGAGACAGCACTTGCCGGTGTCTGCCCCTGTGTACGTGCGGTTTAGCTGGGAGAGGGATGAGCCTGGGGGTGTGCAGCTGGATGGCTCATCGTCACCTGGGGTGGGCGCCCTCCAGAAATTTCCCTGCTCTCCACAGCTGGTTTCAGCCACATTCCAGTGGGGAAACTCTCAACAATGGGGGTCCCCTTGGGATGGGGTGGGAACTGTATCTCCTACATCCTCTGTTCAGGGCTTAATAGGTCACAACAGGAGGTTCTTCCCAGCACCAGCACCCTCTTCCTTCCCCCAAAGAGCAGAGCCCAGGGAGGTGGTGTGGAGAGGGAGGCTAGGTTTAGAGGACGCTGACACCCACTCCCCAGAGAAGCTGGCATGGAAGGTATCTACAGGTGGTCAAAGGACCCCTCAAGGTACATCTACTCATTCACTTATTCATTCACTCATGCACTCATTCATTCGACACACCTTTACTGACTAGTATGTGTTCTTGCCTCTGAGGAACAGTAGCAAACAAAAGACAGAATCCTTGTTCTTGGGGAGCTAACATTCCTATGGGGGAGAGGGGAGATAGAAAATAAACAAGTTAGTACATAATGCAGTGTGGGTTAGAGAAGGGCTATTTCTGATAGGGTGTTGGGGAAATGGGCTCAAGAAGCATCGACTTACTGCTCTTCCCTGGTGTTAAAAACATCCTGACTCTTTGTACCTGTCCCTTGGAGTGTCTTAGAAACCAGAGGTTAAAATACCCTTGTTGATCTCCTCACTACCCTCTCTGTATACAGCTTTCCTGAGAGTCAAAGATTCCTACATCTAAAGTTACCAACCATGAGCCACAGAACTTTTATGATGTGATAAAAATTGCCAGGCTGATGTTATATCTGTTATCTTGAAGGCCCCTTCATTCAATCCGGGGCTGACAATAAGGTCGGCTCATATCATCTTGGTCTCAAGAAAGTGTTCCCTTCAGGCCACTCTCTTAACTTTTACTCTCCTGAACTGACACCTTGGGATCAGCCCTGCTAACCTCCCCTCACCCCCCCTCCTTGAAGAGGATGGAGGTGCAAAGGTGTAATTTGTGATAAGGGAAGTCTGCCTGGAGGCCTGCCTGCTAGTACCGATACCAGTCTCCCAGACTGATAGGCATCAATCTGGGCATGCAAGACAAGTCCTTTTCTGGAGAGGCAGTGGGTGTGGTGGATTTAGAGGCAGAAACGTGGTTGGAGTCCCTGCTGCCCTGTGGCCTGGAGGGAGCACTGGCTTGAGGGTCAGGCAGACTCAGAAGCAAGTCATGCAACTGCTATTTCCTGGGTCGCCTCTGCCAGCCTCAGTTTCCTCATCTGTAAAATGAGGATCTTTACCTATCTTTAAAACACTCTACGCAAATCCTTGGCATATGTTAGACCAGGGGTCCTCAAACTTTTTAAACAGGGGGCCAGTTCACTGTCCCTCAGACCGTTGGAGGGCCGGACTATAGTTTAAAAAAAAAAAACTATGAACAAATTCCTATGCACACTGCACATATCTTATTTTGAAGTAAAAAAACAAAACGGCAAAAACACCCGCATGTGGCCCGCGGGCCGTAGTTTGAGGATGCCTGTGTTAGACACTTGATCAATGACATTGGCTTCTTAGGCTAATAGCTTAATCTCTTACCGTTTTGATTTTTCATCCGTGAAAGCGAGCTATCAATATATCGCTCATGGGGTTGCAGTGAGGATGAGATAGGTAAAACCGCTTGTCACGGTGCCTGGGGTTCAATAGTGTGTGTCTAACCTACCTTGGGAGCTCGTCCCAGAGTGAGCCAGCAGGTAGGTAGGTGTATAATGGGGCACAAATATTGCTCAAGCCACCGCCGTCTGCATCGCAGGGATGGGTCCTCTTCCCGGGCCCCTGGCTCAATGAGGAGAAAGCAAGGAGGGGAAGTGGGAGGAAGGACTTCCTGGGTGCTTTTGCTGATTTAAATTCTGGTTTCAGAATCAGAACTGACAACATGGGTAACGCACCAGCTGAGCAGATTGCACACTCAGAGGAGGGAGGGGCGGGGTGAGGCCAGAGGCCGGTGAAAAGTGCAGCCTCACAGCCTCCACTTCCCCTGCGGGGAGTCAGTTCTGCTTCCAGGGTTCACCATGGGCCTTGCTGACTCATCATCACACAGCTCGCTCCGGAAAGGAAAGCGGAGCGTGTGCAAGGAGGCTTATTAATAGCCTTTGCCTAGGACACTCATCCTGACTTTTCCTAAGATAGTTTGAAGCAGGCCCTGATGCCCTGCCCCTCATGCCCAACCCCACAACCCCAGCCTTCTCCTCCTAGAGACTGAGAAGTAACAATTCTGGGCACAGAGGAGTGCCCGAAAGGCTCGGAGCTTCCATCCTGTCTTTTTAGATTGCTTGGAATTTCAAAAGGGTGGCCAGAGGGCAAGGCATGGGGAGATCTTCCTATGGTTCCAGAGGGCCCCCCACCCACCTACTAAACGGGGAGCTATGGCAGGTGAGGAGGGGGGGGGTTGCAGAATGAACCCTGGAGAGTTCCAGGACCTAGCAGAGGGCAGAAAGCAGCAGTGCCAGCCAGCGTGGCTGGTTTGGGGGGGAAGCAGCTGTGCCCCTGGTGTCTGCCCACTTCCTCCTGGGCACAGTCGGGTCGCAGGGAGCACCTGGACTATGCGTGGTGTGGGGGCCGTGGTCTGACCGCAGCCTCGCACAGAGCAGCCTGCTTTGGGAGCGCCACCCACCACGGTGAAGAAGGCGCCTGGGTGGAATAGAGTCTGTGACAGGGTGGATCGGCCCCTGGGGAAGAGGTTCGGGGCCCAGGTTCTCCAACGCTGCGCTGGGGAGCTGGCCCGCACATCTCTGTGGGGGCCTTTGTATGGATGAATCAGAGGAGCCTCATGGGGTACCAGCACTGGTTTTTCATCTCAGCTTTACTTCTCATTAGCTGTATGACCTTGGTGAAGATATGACCTCTCTGTGGGCCTCGGTTTCCTCAACTATAAAAAGATGGAGCTGGGCAAGATGTGTTCTAAGGCCTCTTCCAGGTGGGACATTCCTAGCTACTATTATGCGCCTATTCAGAAGAGAGAGGGACAGCTGAGGGGGTCAGTGGCTGGACTGGTTGGGGTAAGCGAGGGACAAAGAGGGGGAGGATTCTCTCTCCCTCAGAATCTCTCCCTGTCCCATTTATTGGAAAGGCTTCCCCGGGCTCCTCCCAGACCACCTTGCTGCCCTGGAACACAGAGTCCAGTGTGGCTTTCCTGGACCTGAGGCAGGCCTTCCGGCTCGGGCGAGGTCAGCAGAGTCTCTGCTTCCTCTCCCATCCCCCTCTGGCCCACGCTGCTTCCCTTTTCCTCCAGCACCTCTGTGTTCACGTCAGGATTCAGTGAAGGAGTGGAAGTGATGTGAAGGGGGTCTGGGTACTGAACAGAAAGCGTTGCCTGTTGGCATGGGTGTGAGGGGTCTGGGGAAGAGAGTCAGACAGAGAAGGGAAGTCTTGGAACCAGAGGAGACCTTGGCTGAGAACCTGAGTGCTCCCCCCCACTCCCAGCAACCAGCAAGACCTCATGGCTCCCAAATTCTGCCTTCACGTCTCCATCTTTCTAGTGGACACACCTGTCCCCTTCTGTCTCAGAAGGAGGTTGGGAGCGTCCACATAGCCCTTAGACAGCTTGTTGCTCACTGGCCCTGGCAGAGTGTGGGGAAGGGGGGCAGGGAGGCACAGTCACCCTTGGCAGGGGAGTGTCACTGGGGAGCTGGGGGTGCTAGGGGTTAATGGACTAACTGCTGGGGTTGGAATACCCCAGCGCCCAGCTTCAGGATCCTTGGAGATCATGCCAGGGAAATCTGGGCTAAGACTCCCCTCCTGCCCCTGAACTTGGCATGAATGGAAGGTGGAAGCAGCTGAAATGATTCCCTGGCGGGCTCTCCAGCTCGCACGTCTGTCTAGCAATTGCTCGCGCCTGCAGAAGCCACCTCACACGCGGCCCCTGGATCCAGATTTCTGCAGAGCAGTGCCAGGAAAACGTGGGGGAAGGGAGGGGCATTTGGCTCATGATGGTTTGAAAATGGGTTGTCTTTTGCTCAGTTGATATTCCTCTGGCATTAGTGTACTGACTGTGAAAGAGAGACTTTGTGCCAAAAAGTAAGTCTTCCTGGAACAAGGAGGCCAGTGAAAATGAAGGCAGCACAAAGAGAGAGGGTGCTTTTCCGTTTCGGCACGGGATCTGCAATTGCAATAAACAAGTAGAGAGCACCCGCTGGAGGAGGAGGAGGCTTGTGCTAAGAGCACAGATTCGGCGATGCTAAAAGGTGAGGCTTAGACTGAGGGTTATTTTATGAAGCAGTTAGAACTATGCCTGGTACACGGTACGTGCTCGGTAACTATTACTTATAGTTAATATGTTTTATTCCAGACACTTAGGGGCATCATCTCTGTTGTTAAGGGCATTCATAATAGTTGAAGGGATAAGAAACAAACACGTGCAAATGTAGGTAATAAACAATGAACAATATTTTAAATGACTCAGTGGAGCAGGCTGGTCCTGCCATGCCCACAGTCCATTTCTAAATGGCGAGGCCACCCCTCCCTCAACCCTATGGAAGGGGCAGCCCAATGGGGCTCTACAACCCATCACCTGCCCACAAGTATCTGGACCAGGGTGAATGCCTGACCTGGTAACTGGTCAACTGCAGGCTACAGGCAGCATGGCCCGGTGGGAAAATATTTGTTATTCCAATCAGATTCTCTCTAGAAAAGCTGGGGCGGACTGCCGAAGAAAATGAGATACTTGGAGGGAGCGGGAGCTGAAAGGACCCCTGAGGTAGAAACAGGGTCGGGAGGGCGGATGTACACAGACATTACAAGGGAACAACACCCATCACAGAGATGGGACCAGAACACACACACAGCAAAGCCAGTGTGAGAAGGGGACCAGGTGGCTCTTGCAGAAAGACAGGGAGGGATGACTCCTGTCTGGGGAAAGTCGGCAGGTGTCGTAGGCTTTAGTTGAGGTCCAGTCCAGAGTTCTAAGGCCACAACAAGGACCTTGCATGTATGCCTTTCCACTCTTCTTCCTAAGGAGCCGTCATCCCACATCTCCCAGCCTGGCGCTAAGTCAATCTGTCGAATGACCAATTTGCCAACAGTATAATTTAAGGAATAGTCTTTTTTTAAAACAGTCGATGAAAATGCATATATATATATTTTTATTTGATTCAGACGTTGGCTTTCAGCAATTGGCTTTCAGAAAATTGTTTTTAGGCACGTGGCCCTGCTTCCAGCTATTCCTGAGAAAAAGATGGCTGATCGCAGCCCCTGGGAATATAAGCTTCTTTATTCCTGTGCGGGAGGAGAAAGGGCCTCCAGGTGGGTCCTCTGGGCTCCCATGCCATCCCCTGAGCCAATGACCCTGGCCTGGAGGATGTGCTGGCCGGAGGGGACCTAGTTCAGGGCCTTTTTCTGAACCTGTCACTAGGGTTGTTGTAGGCGGCGGGAATGGCACTCGGTGTCTGACCCACAGGGTCAGACCAGACCTGGGTTCAGCAACCTCAGTACATGGGTTCCGACGAGGAAAGAATTTAGAGCCAAGATCCAAACTGTAAGAGAACACTTATTCATAAAATCACAGAGGTAGAAAATAATGGGCTTAGGAAACAAGTTATAGAGGTAAAGGAAGGGTCCTAGGAGCTTGGGAGTGGGGAAGGTAATGACAACCACCTAGGGGAAGGCGGAGGGAAAAGGGAAAGGGAACGGGAAAGAGATAGGCAGGCACAACACAGGAGTCCTCTGTCCTAAGGGCTTAAGGGTGGAGATTTTAGGGACGGTCCCAGGGGAAGATCTTAATAGAATATTCTGCAGCTTTCCAGGTGTGTCCTTTCAGGGTTGTGGTCTCCATTGATTGGTTGGTCCTGAGGGCAGCCATGGCTGGTTTCGTTGCTTTTCTGAGCCTGGAACAGAAATACAACGGAGGCCTAGCTGTTACCTGTAGGGAGGAAAGATCAGAGGGTCCAAACCACATGACCAGCCATACGCTAGAGGAGGAAAGGTCACTCTGGGGGAAAGGTCCCACCCTACATTTTGTCCTTTGCTAGGCACCCAGGTGACCTTCTGTACCTGGCCCATCGTCCTTGCTCTGCTCATGTCTGTCTACCTATCACAGGGTCAGGGTGAAGGGGCAATGTTGATGGGCTTAAGTTATTCAAGCCCTACTCCTAAGGCTGGGGGGGTAGGTGGAATCGCACCCTGGACACATGTTTGTGAGGTTCCATGTAAAGGCCTGGGAGGTCACAGATACAGAGGAGGCAATTTGTCATGCTGTTACAGCTGGGGACAGTCTTGATTAGCCAGCCAAAGGGTTTGGACTTAATTCTCCAGGCAGCCAGATGGCCTGACCTCTCCCAGGTGGTATGTTAAGAAGACTAGGCTGCCTGTAGAATGGATGGGAGAAGGGGAAAGTCTGGCACACTAGTGATTATTAGAGACCGCAGGAGGTTGGGCAATAAGGACTAAAACTGAGGAACTAGAATGAGAAAGGAAAGAGAGGGGTGACCAGGAAGTATGTTGAAAGAAGAAGTAATAGAAATTAGTCTTACTAGACATTAGGGAAGTGAGTGGATGGTGGTGGGGTGGTGGTGGGAGTAAAAGATGACCCCAAGGTCTCTAACCTGAATGAAATGTTGGAGTGTCTGCCCCACATCCTTAACCCTTTTCTCCAAGAGTTATCCTCTCACTCATAGGGAAGGGTCCTTGTCCTGGAACCCTGTTGTTTTGATGGCCTAGCACTCCCCATATTTCTTTTTTTTAATATATATTTTTGATTCTAGAGAGAAAGGGAGAGGGAGAGAGAGATAGAAACATCAATGATGAGAGAGAATCATTGATTGACTGCCTCTTATACACACACTTCCTCCCCTCCCCCACTACTGGAGATTGAGCCTGAAACCTGGGCATGTGCCCTGACCAGGAATCGAACCGTGACCTCCTGGTTCATAGGTTGATAATCAACCACTGAGCCACACCAGCTGGGCGCACTCCTCCTATTTCTGTGAATAGGCTCTTCTGGAAACTGCCTACTCTGCACTTTCCCTCCATGTTTATTGGAGACCACTGTGCTAATACACAATCCCTGTCTAGGAGCACCTGACCTGAGATGGGTGAATCCAAACTCTTCCTGAACTTGGCAGTAGAGCTGAGAAAGTGATGTCTGTCTCTCTCTGGGAGGTTGACGATGGGACTGGCTCAGATGGTGACCTGCTACTGACCTCATTCTTCCACATAACCAAGGAGCAGAGGAAGCCAATCTGTAATATGGAGAAGAAAGAAGCGATGCAGATATGGCTTTTGAGAGCAAGCCTGTGAGCAGCTGCTGGGATCTTTGGGCTTCTTTATATACATTTTAAGTAACTATTTCTGAAGTTGGAAAATCAGGAGTAGCTGCCAATTCTAAAAAGAAACTACACTTGATCCTCAAACAATGTGGAGGGTGAGGGACACCGAGCCCCGAGCCCGCCCCCCCCCCCCCCCCCGCCCGCATGCAGTTGAAAAACTGAATATAACTTTTGACTCCCCCAAAACTTAACTGCACTCATCCCTCAATATCTGTGAAGTATTGGTTACAGGGCTACTATGGATACCAAAATTCCCGGATGCTCAAGTCCCTTATATAAAATGGCATTTGCATCTGGGGTTTCCAACCATGGATGGAAAATACTGTTTTCCATCCTCATTTGATTGAGTCCATGATGGGAAACCTGGGGATCCAAACGGATGACTGTATATTTATTGAAAAAAAAATTCACATATAAGTAGATCCGTGCAGTTCAAACCTGTGTTGCTCAAGGATCAACTGTACATCAGTCTGGAACGTCTTTGCTTTACCAGTGAGTTTACTGGAGGTTTTCAAGCTGGACCATCACTTAGAGGAGATGTCACAAGGAAATGCCAACACTTCCTGGGCAGACCCTAAGTAAAGAAGGGAGCCTTGGGAGTAGGTGAGAGAATGTGTGGAGAGAAGTTCAGAGGAACCTTGGAAGGTGGAAAGGGACCCAGCAAAGAGAATAGAGAGATTTACCAGGGGGTTGGGGGAGTTCCATGGTAGTGTCCAAAGAATGTAAAGGAGGAGCAAATTCAGAGATCTTAAGTAGCAAGGAAACAAGGGTGACTTGGGGCAGGCTCTGGGGTTGGTTGATTTTGCAGCTCAAAAATGTTACTTAGAACCCCGGTTCTGTCTACCTCTCTGTTCTGCTGCACCCAGCTCTGGCTTCGTCTAAGGGTGGATTCCTCCCTTCGCTGAGTGGAACGGTGGAAAAGAGACAGTGAATGTTTTCCCAGCACGGAATCTGAGCTTCTCTCTGCAACCCTGATTGAGCCACTTTCGATCATGTGCACACTCTTAGCCCAGTAAGACTCGCCAAAGGTATGCCCTTTATTGATTGGCTTACTTAGACCAATCAGGAGCCACTCTTTAAGCTGGGGGTGAGATCAGTGCCCCCTGAAGCGTTTGGCAGTGTAGAGAGTGATGGCTCCAGGAACCCTCCTCAGGGTTCTGTCGGGAAGGGAGAAAGGGAAATGGAAGCCTCGGAGGCAATGAACGGTTTTCCACGTGGACCACAAGGCCTGCATGAGCTGCCCTTCCTCACCTTGTTCTTGCTGTCTGTGCTTTGTGAAGTTCCCAGATTGTATGTACTCGGTTTCTTTCTCCCTCATGATCTCCTACGCGGATCCCTCTGTGGGTAATAGTCTCATATTTGCTGATTAATTCCTGTTCTAACATCAAGTCTCACTTAAATGTCATTCCTTAAAGAGAACTTTCCATCCTCCTACACTAAATTAGCCACCATCACCCCCCACTTGTGTCCTGATTCAGAATCTAATTTCAAGTTGTAATTAGGCTTATATTCCATTCCCTTGTAGCTCTGTGGGGCAGAGGCCATGCTTATTCTGCTCAACAAGGAATCCTCAGAGGTTGGCACACAGCAGATGCTCAAGAAATATTTGATTCCTGGCCATCGTGGCTCAGTGGTTGAGCGTCGACCTATGAACCAGGAGGTCATGGTTCGATTCCCAGTCAGGGCACATGCCCGAGTTTCGGGCTCCCTCCCCAGTGTGGGGTGTGCAGGAGGTAGCCAATCAATGATTCTCTCTTATCATTGACATTTTTATATCTCTCCTCTCTTCCTCTCTGAAATCAATAAAAATATATTTTATTTTTTTAAAAAAGGAAAAATTGATGAATGGGTGAATTAGATAGTTCACCCACTTCTTTTCCTACTGCTATTGTCTATTTAAAGCACCTCAAACTTCTTTTGAAGTCAGTTGAATATAGTTATTCCTACAAAACAATAACTTCCAAAAGAATAATTACTTTAAATGAACCTAAATAATAAGGAATGCTTTGAAAGCTTACAGAGTCCAAGCAATGGGAGTTTTTTTCATGATGTATCTTTATTATGTTCAAGTAATTTATGCTTCATGTCAGTTACACAGATTAAAGCCAAGACTAGAGAAAATTGAGGAACTAGGTTAGACATTGTCTTTGTTCGACAGCCTACCTCATTAGTTAATCATATTATCAAACATCTATTGAATACCTCCTCTGCATCAGCCATTGGGCTGGGCTGTAAGACTTGGCCCTGTTTTCATGCAAGTTTACATTCCTGTCATCCTATCTGCTAAGGCAAGAACTGAATGAATGCATCTTAAGAATGGTTTTCTAGTACAAAGATTGAAACAAATAAGCTTTTCTGGTTAACCTTTAGATAATTCAATTAGCTTCTATTATCAGAACATGTAGTCTGTTTTGCCAGTCAGAGATTTTACACGGGAGGGGATTAAGCACCGGCAAGCTGTTAGGAAGAGAGGCTGCTGGAAGCTTGTTGTGAATTCATGTTTACACAGCAAGCACACTGTGTCTGCCCAGATTGCATGGCTGTTTGGCGTGGCTAGAGGTGGCTGTTGGAAATAAGGGGATAATTAAATCATTGTCTTCTCCCAACTACCCCTTGGAGCTACCACGGATCCTGGTTAACTGAAGCATAATCGTATTTTGTTTATCAGACTCCAGACAACTCGGGCTTCAAAATCCACCCAGATCTCAACATGAAAATTTCACAGGGAGGAGGCAGCAGTGGTCTGCTGTGGTAACTCGTTTTTCGATCTATTTTCCAATTGCCCTGTCTTCTTCTCTCAGAGGGAGACCTGGGGAGAACCTGACTCTCAGGGCTGATGTCCATGACAGGCTATGAGATAGAGAATATTTCACTATTCGGTGGTTGGGTCTGGGGGGAAGAAAAAAAAAGAGGAAGATGTAATTAGAATGCCAAGTTAAAAATCTTTAAGCTGGCAATATGGAAGCATTTGGTTATCTACTTTGCAGGGACATCATGGCATCAAACGCAGAGGAATGTGCTGTGCAAATACAAAGGATGTAATTTAATAATTTAATAGTTTCCAAATGTCCTTTCTTATTTTATTATCATCCCTCCACTTCTTACACATTGAAGAAGAAAAAAGACTAGTTTATATTTATCTTTCTCACTTATGCTGAATGAGCATATTTCACTCAAGGAAAGCAAAACTAGCCAGGTCTGGTTTAATTGCACAATATATTGTCTTTGAAGATAAATGCTTCATGACCACAGAATGAATCAGCTGTCAGAGCGAGGAGCCATGTTGTGCCTGCCACTCTCGGTATGTGGTGTGGTTGCGGAACAGTGGGCTGGGCTTCACAGTCACACCACACACGTGCACCCTGCAGCAGCTTGATTAGCAAACATGTGTGAATTCGGACTTCATTCTCTTTCTCTTTCCTAAATTCTGCTCATGAAGCTAGGTTCCGTGGTTATGCAGTCCTACAGGATGAAAGCTCTCAATGATCATTATACTCCTAACTAGAGGCCCGGCGCATGAAACTCTTGCGCAGGTACGGACCCGGCCTGTGATCAGGGCCATCTTCCCCAGCTGCCTGCAGTCAGCCCTGCCCCCCGCCCCACACACACACCTCTAGTTCCTGTTTGCTATAGGGTGATCAGTGCCTGATGGCCGAGGGAAGGGACCAAGAGGTGGTCAGTGCACCTCATAGTGACTGGTCCAGCGGTCATTCTGGTCATTCTGCCGTTAGGGTCAATTTGCATATTACCCTTTTATTATATAGGATAATAGCTACCATTTACTGTGCACCTAGTACAGGCCAGACGCCCGGCGAAAGGCTTTGCATTCTCCTCTTTGGAGCCCTGCCAACATCACTGTGAAGTCTATTTTATCATCCTACTGTTTTTCTCGTTTTGCAGGGGAGGACACTGAGCAGAGAGCCCTTTGGTCACTTGCCCAAGATCACACCGTTGAGGGTTAAATCTAAGTGTGCCTGGCTCAGAAGGAGATCTTCTGAGGAATGAAAGAGCTGAGGTTTCACTTACTGGTGCATGCTTCCTTGCAAGGCCCTATGCCTAATTTTGTGCTTGTAAATGTGTTCTTTTTCTTCAAGAGACCCCCAACTGTTTTAGTTGTAGCTCCCACAAAAGCTGGGTCCATCCCTAGCTTGACTTCAGAGCCTTCATTTAAAAAAAAATCTATATCTATATCTATATCTATATCTATATCTATATCTATATCTATACCTATATCTATATCTATATCTATATCTATATCTATATCTATATCTATATTTTATTGTTTTCAGAGAGGAAGGGAGAGGAAGAGATAGAAACATCAATGATGAGAGGGAATCATTGATCGTCTGCCTCTTCCACGCCCCACACTGGGACTGAGCCCACAACTCTGGCATGTGCCCTGGCTGGGAGTCGAACCACAACCTCCTGGTTCATAGGTCGACACCTAACCACTGAGCCACACCGTCTGGGTCGGAGCCTTCATTCTTAATCTCCAGATTGTAGTTGTAACCAGTTATAAAGTACCTGAGCGTCAAGGACTGTCCTAATTCCAACACAAAGGGGGTGCACAATTCAACTCAAAGGTTGAATGCAAGCACAGATGACAGTAAGTTTCCTACTTGGTCCCCGTGTTGTGGCTTGATCACTACTGGGGGTTGAAAACCACGGATGGATTAAAAAGCTGGGAAGCCTGAGCGCCCTGGGGGTCCTTAAAAGAAACCGGTTCTTTCCTGACAAAGGGCACAGAGCAGCAGCGGGGCTTCCGAGGTGCAAAAGAGCAGACAGGAAGAGTAGATTCTTCTCTGTGTCCCCTCACTATCGGAAAATGCTACACTGGTGACTCTGCAGTGACTTCTTCTTTGCAGGCCCTTCCATAAGAGACGCCCCATTTCACTCGGCGTGTCCAATTAACGAAGGGAGACAAACAAATTAGGAGGAAGTCCCCGAGGTGGCTGACACTCATTGCGCCTAAGTGGATAAACAACGTAATTGAATCGCCTACCCTGATGAACGCAACGTGCTGGCTTTGAACAAGTAGTTCCCGTTTTGCAAGAGTTTTGCCTGTGTCGTTTCAAGGAAAGGCTAGGAGGAAATGTGTTTAAAACAAGAGTTTCTGTTAGACACACAGATGGTGAGGATTGATACATATTGGAAGTATCTATTAAAGGAAGTTGGTAAGTGTATATTCCTTATGCCTAAAGTCTCCAAGCAAGGAACCTGGGGAGTTATCGAGGTCGCTCCCAACCTGGAAATTCCAGCATCCTACTGGGATGCATTTCCCCCATGGTTTACGCCAAACTATGTGTCAGAATGAGGAGACTCTAGAGTGGACTACCCTTGAGAACAATTTGTGGTGGTTCCCAGGATCACCTATGCTTTTCTGACTCCAGGGTCCTCTGCCCACTAGTTTCATGCAGGTGTGCTCACCTGATTCAGAGAGGAATTTGTCCCATCTGGATTTTGATGCCTTGTGTGCCAAAAAAAAAAAAAAAAAAAAGGAGGACGAGGAGGTAGAGGAGGAAGAAGAGAAGGAGAAGGAGGAGAAGGAGATGGAGAAGAGATTTGGTATTACATAAATTAAGACTGAAGGTACTTGCTCTTGTCTGTAACAGTGGAATAATTAACAAAATCACAAATTGTATGTCTCAGTTATTGAGGCTGCCCGTAGTTTAGTTTTAGGAACTTATTGCCTTGGTTAGAGGTATCATGATTTATAATAGGTGGCTTTTTACACAAATCAAGCAACATGCTTTATAATGCTTTGCATTATATCCTAATGGGATAAAAAGTGGATATCCTAATGGGATAAAAAGGATATCCTAATGGGATAAAAAGGAGGAGGAAGAAGAGAAAGAAAAAAGAATGCAAAGCATGATAAAGTAACTAAGCAGTCACTTTCCTTTTCGTATGTGAATACACTTTACAAGTGTTCAGGTATACTAGTATGTGTGGTAATTAAAAGAAAGACCCAGAAATCCCTCTTCTACATAATTACCCAAGTGAAATGAAGACATATATCCTCACAAAACCCAAATGGTTATAGCAGCTTTATTCATCATCACAACTCAAATATCCCTCAGTTGGGAAATGGATAAACAGACTGTGGTACATTCATACAAGGGAATACTACTCAGCAATAAAAAGGAATGAACTGTGATACACGTGACAACGGATGGATCATAGGACATTATGTTGAGTGGAAGAACCTCTAGGCATAAGGAATATACACTTTCCAACTTCCTTCAATAGGTACTTGCAATATGTGTCAATCCTCACCATCTGTGTGTCTAACAAAAGCTCAAGTGGCAACACGCTGTGTGACTCCATTTACATAACATTCTGGAAAATACAAAATAATAGGGTCCAAAACTAGATCAGGGTTGCCAGAGGTTAAAGGCGAGGGGAGATTGGACAGCAAAAGAGTAGCATGAGGGAATTTGGGAGAATATGGAACAGTTCTCTATCTCACACACTCTGTGCGTTTGGCAAAACTCGGAGCTATACACCCCAAACAGTGAATTTTGCTGTATGTAAATTAAAAAATAAAATAAACCAGTATTACAATAGTACAGGTGTAAGCAGGTTAACAGAACATTATAGAAAGCTAGAAATGGAATGAAATATAAGTAGTTAGTTGTGCTAAAGATGTCATTCCCAATCCACGGGGAAAAGATGCATTTTTAAATAAATGGTGCTGGGAAAACTGGTCTTTATCATTTAAAAAGATACCTATTTTGTGCATTAAATCAAAATAAATGCCAGAAGGGTTAATTAAAGACGTAAACGGGAATAAAAATGAGAATGCTAGAGGAATATACAGATGTTTAAATAATCTTAGAGAGGGGTAGGATGATATAAAAGTCAGAAACCATAATAAAAAAAACACTAATTTGACTATATTAAAAAAACTCAGTAAAATAAGCAAAGAATAACTGATAACAAGTCAACAGACAAATGACAAAGTAGGGGAAATATCCACAACACATGTGGTGGTCAAAGGTATCTGCAGTGAATGCTGGGGTGTGCTGCCCAGATCCCACTTCAGTATTGGGGTGTTAACCTCCCAGCTGTCTGGAATATTGGTGTTTCAGCTGGGTTCCTCTCCTGCTGAAGAGAGCCACTTTGTCTGAGGTCATCCCCCTCCCTGGGGCAGCCAATGATTGGTCAATAAAGGGCTATAAAGGGTTGGCCTTCTTGCCTCAATGCAGAACTCCCCATAGGGTCAGCTGACTGAGGCCTTCTACCCAATCCTTTTTTTTTTTCTTTTCATTTTCCTTTAGGGCCTAGTCCCAAGAGTACTCGCCCAATAAACTCCTGCATGGGAATCTGTCTTAGAGTCTGCTTTTGGGGAACTCAACTTAATATACTTAATATATAAAGAACTTTTACAAATCAACAAGAAAATAGAAAAATGGGCCAAAGACATAAACAGCCAGTTTTTATATGCACCATAATTAAAATTACCCATACCTTTTGTCACAACTAGCTCACTTCTAGAAATTTATCATCAAGAAGTAATCTCACAAGCGTGTAAAGCTACATGTCAAGGCTGCTCATGGGAACATTTTTTCTAAGAATGAAAAATTGGAAACAATCTTAATGTTCACCAATTGGTTAAATAAATGTGATACTATGTAGTTATTAAAAATAATTTAGATGTCCATAAACACGAAACGGTGTCCAACATTCAAATATATTCCCTAAAATACATCCTGTAAAATAGATTGCACAATACATACTATATAAAATAGAAAAACAGCCTGGAAGGTTATGAACAATTTTAGTAGTTAATATTTTTTAGGATTATAAGGGATGGTTATTTCCTTTTTCATACTTTGCTGTATTTTCTGAAAGGTTTTTAGAAGGAGTATGACATGTTACCACAAGAAAATTAAGTTATTTTTAAAGGATTTCATTGGATAAGGCTTTAGTATGAAATTCAAGCATACTGAATAAAATTGAAGCCTATTTTTATTTTCTTATTTCCAATTACTTCAATTAAAGCAAAGTAATTAAGATTAACCTTAACAGCAATATATAAACAAAATCTTAATTTATGGCAGGCTACCTATGTTGAACATCTGTTTCTGTGTTTGATTTGCCTGAGTAGTATCTAGTCTTCTTCTTCCGGTAAGGGGTCCTAATTTGCCTTTGGGGAACCATACCTCCTCTTGAGGCCATAAGGTTCCTGTAAACTTCACCCTACAGCTTCTAGATCCACCCACACCTACCATCTCTCTGGCCACAAGGGCATTCAGGAGGTGCACACGTCTCAAGTCAATCCAATGAGAGTCCCGCAGGACTTCTGCTGCAGCTACTGGGAAAGCAATGCTCTCTTTCTACTTGGGTTGCTAAGCTGGTCAAAAATAAGCTTGAAGAAATACTGCTGACAGAACAAAGCGGGGAAGAGAGATGGAGAGAAAAACATTCCTGAAGACTATGTTGGTGCCTTTCAATCAGGCTGTGGCCAAAGATTAATTCCTGGACTTTTCCGTTACATGAAACAATAAAGTCTCTGTTTTTGCTTAAGCATGCTTGAGTTAGGCGTCCTTTGCATCCCAAAGGATGTGGTATTGTATGCATCCTAGTATATCTCCATGAGAAGCAAAACTTTTCATTGGTTCAATCTTTCAGTCATTTAATTAAAATGTACTGAGCACCGTCTTCGTTTAGGCTGCTGTAACAACATACCATAGACTGAATGGCTTAAACAACAGACATGTATTTCTCACAATTCTGGAGGCTGGGAAGTCCAAGATTAAGGAGCTGACAAGATAGGTTTATTCTGAGGCCTCTTCTCTTGGCTTGTAGGTGGCTGCCATTTTGCTGTATGTTCACGTGACCTCTTCTTTTTTATTTTTTAAAAATATATTTTTTATTGATTTTAGAGAGGAAGAGAGAGATAGAAACATCAATGATGAGAGAGAATCATTGATCGGCTGCCTCCTGCACGCCCCTCCTGGTTCATAGGTCGACGTTCAACCATGGAGCAACACTGGCCGGGTGACCCCTTCTTCGTGCATGCTGAGACAGAGAGCAAGCTCTCTCCTGTCTCTTCTTGTAAAGGCACTGATCCCATCATAAAAGTCCCACCCTCATGACTTCATCTAACCCTAATGACCTCTCAAAGCCCCATCTCCAAATACCATCATAGTAAGGGTTAAGGCTTCAACATATAAATTGGGGAGGAGGGGGACACAGACATTCAGTCCTTAACAAGCACCCAGCACCCATTACATATCAGCAACTACACTAGTCCTAGGAATACAGGGGGAAAGACACACTAACCAGGAAGGGTATACTCGTGGGAACTCAGCCCTGGAGAGTGGTCCTTGTGGATGCCAGGAACCTTCTCAGCTGCCTCTAAGTAGACGGTGGGCCATCATTGCTTTCTCTTTCTAGACAATCCTTGTGGGAGAAATTGCAGCTGATTTCTCTTTGGCTCGATCTAGCATTCTTTCTTTGGATAGTTCCATTTGTTTGTCAAGTCAAAAAGGCTGCTGCTGCCCCCACATTAAGAGACCTGGGTGGGCTTCTGGACCAGCTCTGTTCCTGGTAGAGACATAAATACCCTTTGCCCAGGTGCCCTGCTCCTTACGCTTGTGTCTTGTTGCTTGGACTTTCCTCTCTGCAGGATGTTAGTGAGATCCAGGACTTTCCATAGTGGAATTATGGGAAAAAGATAAAGGAAAAAGGCTGCCTCATGCCTAAGTCAAAGGGGTTCTGCATGAGCTCTGTCCAGCCTAGATCTTGGGCTCCACGTTGGCAGTTGGGAGCCATGTCTCAGAGCCCCAGCCTTTGCTGTCATCCATTGTCCTCTGAGCATGGGATTCCCTCAAGGACCTCATGGAGAGGTCTGGCCAGAGGACAGGGTCTGGGCCTTCCTGGGCTCCCTGGCCAAATGCTACCTGACTGTCTCCACCATTCTCAATTCACATATGTGTATGAGACCTTCTAGGGCAGTGGTCGGCAAACTCATTAGTCAACAGAGCCAAATATCAACAGTACAACGATGGAAATTTCTTTTAAGAGCCAAATTTTTTAAACTTAAACTTCTTCTAACGCCACTTCTTCAATATAGACTCGCCCAGGCCGTGGTATTTTGTGGAAGAGCCACACTCAAGGGGCCAAAGAGCCGCATGTGGCTCACAAGCCGTGGTTTGCCGACCACTGTTCTAGGGGAAGTGCTCAGAATGAGCAATGAGTTGTGTGTGTAACACTTCTTAGCATCTCCAGCTCAGCCAGATGGTTCTCTCAGAGGCCCTCTTAGAGAATTTCTGAGGTTGTAGATCACATCTCCAGGAGAGGAAAATACGCACCCTCAGCAGATTCCATTAGAATAATGGTAACCAATGAGGTCACGTCTGGTAATTATAGCATTATCTTAATTATTTATTAATGCATGCAAGGCTTGAGAACACTGGTGTTTTCGTTATACAATATGAACTTGCAAAACCAAGCCCAAACACTCCCTGAAGAAACCATGCCAAGGAGCCATGAGCCCCTCCCCCCCGCCTTCCCCCCAACCAGGCTTTGAGTTCAAGTGCCCTGAACTGATAAGCTGTGATCAACTGTGGACTTTATGGAGCTACTCACTGAATATTATTCTTTCCTCTCAATCCCGGAGAATCATAGAATTCGCAACCTCTGAATCCGGTGGTGGTTCTTTCGGAGTGCACATCAGAATCTCCCTGGGAGCTTTGTAAAGGTCACCTGTCCAGCCCACCTCTGGAGACACTGACTGACTCCGTGGGTCTGGGAGGGGCCCAGCATCTGAATCACCACCGATTAATCTCTAAATTAGCAGATGGGGAAGTGAGACCCAGACAGAGAAAGCCATTTGTCTAAGGTGACAGTGACCATTTGTCAAAGAGCCAGGGCTATCACCCAGGTCTTCCGACTCTGACCCAGCGGTCTTTTTACAAGTAGAAGTGTACGGCAATAGGTATTCTTACCCAAACTGCCTAGTCACCCTCAGTAACCCAAGTGCCCACATTGAAGAATGCAGTGTGGCTCCAGTCTGTGCTGGGGAGCACAGCTCAGTGACTTCTGTCATGGCCAAACAACCATGTGGGTAACACTTGTCAGACATAGCTGTCCTTCGTTTTCAGACAGGGCCGCTGCCCTTCATATTCCACGGTAGTAGATGAGACAAGGAACTGTGTGACATGTGTCTCCCGTTTCCTGTGCATGCACTCAGTGCCCTGTGGTTTGTGTCTGTGATCGCTTGCTTATAACACCCGGCTCTCAAAGTCATGGAAGCCCAAAGCCTTTGTTGAACTCACCACCTACGCTGTCGTTTCTGAGAGCTGCTGTCCTTTCCTAGTCCTTTTCTCTTGAAGCCACTGAGTTTGAATGTGGGCGTTTTCGTTGAATGCAGGAGACAGAGCCAGCAACATTAGTTAAGGAGTAGGTATTTGTTGAGAGAGAGCACATACCCGGCATCGCGTGTAAGTTTAACTCATACTGCAGTTAGAAAGCATACCAGAAAGGAATGAAAGCTGCCTTAGAACTCCCTTTGGAAAAAGAAGCCCTCCCTGCCCTAGTCAGTTTTGCTCAGTGGATAGAGCATCTGCCCGAGGACTGAAGGGTCCCGGGTTTGATTCTGGTCAAGGGCACATACTTAGGTTGCAGGTTCGATCCCCGGCCCTGGTCAGGACACATGCGGGAGGCAACCAGTTGATGTCTGTCACATTGATGATTCTGTCTCTCACCCTGTCCCTTCCCCTCTCTCTAAAAATCAATGGAAAAATATCCTCGTATGAGGACTAACATAAACAAACAAACAAACAAACAAACAAATAAATAAATAAATAGTAAAAGAAGGCCCCTTATTCACAGCACCCCTAAGAGAACACTAAAATGCATTCCCCCTGGCGGGAAGCAGCCTTCAGATACTCTCCATGGGTCTTATCTGCAGGAGCCTAGCCACACACCATTCTCAACCATCGCAAAAGCGTCACCTTGTTTAGCAGAGATCTGCCAACATCGAGTGGTACGGCCGGCCACCTGGACACTTGGACTTGTCACCCATTACAACCACCTTTGTTTTACTATTGAGACTCACCGATTAAAGCCCAGCCAAGGTGACTCGCCTGGAGTTCAGAGTACAACCAGAACAGAAGGGAAACCTGCTGTGTTTCTAGAATCAAAGGCATGGGAGGGATTTCAAGAGGTCATTTGGTTCACTTGCTTTGCTGCAGGAAACAATGACACCATCCAAGGCTAATGATTGTCTGGGGGCAAAGCCTCCAAGAAGTTCCTGACAGTTCTTCCTTACGTCTCACCAAACTCTCTCTTGCTGTTGCTCTTTCTACCTTCCCACCTAGTGTTTAATGGAGAAAACAGTGTCTCTCTATTGTGGGGCCTCACTTGTTCTATTGAAGAGTCAGCTCCAGGGACGTCTTGAAAGACCCACTCAGAGAGGCTCTGTGGGGACCTTCTGCAGGCAAAGGCAGACTCTGCTGTATTTTGGCTCTTTTCTGCCCTGCCTGAGTGTCAGACAGCTGTACTTCCCTCATCAGTTCCCCGGGACTGTTTTTCCTGGACAGACAAATCAATGGAATGCAAATACAGGCATCCTAAAGAGATATTGAAGGTTTCGTGCCAGACCACTGCAATAAAGCATATATCACAATAAAGCAAGTCACTTTTTGGTTTCCCAGTGCATATAAATGTTGCTTACACTGTGGTCTATTAAGTCTGCAATAGCATTATGTCTAAAATACAACGTACATACTTTAAAAATATTGTCGCCATGGCTGATGTTGCTAAGTGGTTAGAGCATCTGCCAGAACACCAAAGGGTCATGGGTTTGATTCCTGGTCAAGGGCACATTCAGTTTCGATCCTGGACCCAGTTGGGGCAAGTGCGAGAAACAGCCCATTGATATCTCTCTCTCTCTCTCTCTCTCTCTCTCTCTCTCTCTCTCTCTCTCCCCTCCATCCCTCTCTCCCTTCCATTCTCTCTAAAAATTCAATGGAAAAAAAATATCTGAGGATGAGGATTAAAAAAAACACCACTTTATTGTTTAAAAAATGCTAACCATCCACTGAGCCTGTTGAAAACATGGTGCCTATAGATTTGCTCAAGGCAGGACTGGCACAAACCTTCAATTTGCAAAAATGCGCTCTCTGTAAAGCACATAAAGTGAAGTGCAATAAAGCAAGGCATGCCTGTACAGAAGATACGGAGCAACAGCATCCAGGACCACAGGGGCCTGCAGGGTGAAGGCTCTGAGGTTAGGCTGATGGAAGGCATGTTTCAGATGAGGGCTACTATTGAATTGAAATCTGAGCAGAGGGAGGCCATGTATTCCTTCCCAGGAGGACTTAGGGATGGGAGGTGGTCTGACCACAGGGACGAGTGCCCTGTGCTCCCAATGGGAGAAGAACGATGGAGGAACTTTTCTTGGACTCTCCCCAACTTTGCAGTGGCTCGTCCCCTGGTCTGAAAAAAAAAAAAGCACCAGTCCTAAGCATTTTGAAAGATGCGTGTGTATGAGAAAACTCATAAGAAAACTGCAACTCAGTTAGATTGCCTTTGAATTTGGCTCTCACCCTGCATTAAACCAGCATGGACAAGCCTAAAACGAGACGGTTCTTATATGGCTCCCCGGGCAAAATTCTGAAAGCTAACAACTGACATTTTCTTCTTGATACTCTCCCACCCTCCCGCCTCCTTTAATTAGACTGTGCAATGGGAGGCAATGCAGAGTTCCAAGATGATCCCCATGCTTAGGATTTTATTTCATTAGGTCTCTTCTGGGGGTAAACTACCCACCAGCCTTGGCATCAGTTGCTCTTGAATCACTTCCTAACATGAAATGCTTCAATTGGGAGAAAAGGTTATCTTAAGCCAGCTCTTCCTTAAAATGAAATAAGACTAAGATATTGTAAACTCTATGCAGAAGGGTTTGAAGAAAAATATATGACAAATCTATAGCCTATTCTCATTGACACTTTTCACCAATCTCCCCCCAATTTACCAACAACCATGTCCATCAATTAGGAAGCATTGACTGAGACCAGTTTTAGGCCAGCCAGTATGGGGTTAACCTCAAAGTATAAGGTTTAGTCTCTGCCCTTAACAAATGGGGCTATACCAGTAAGACTAACTCAAGCTAATGGAGGGAAATACACATTTGGGTATTTCTAAATCAATGGCGTTAATGGATTAAAGTAATCAGGAAACTTTTATTAAAGGGTGCACAGCCTGAGCTGTCTTTCTAGAAAAGGGAGCTTTGGGAGAAGCAGAGTAAAAGAGAAACACACCGAGGGGAGAGGGGGAGGTAGAATCAAATTATGAACATTTAAACTAGCATTTTAAAACTTAATTGTATAAAAAGGTACAGTAACCCCATGGACTCATCGCTCTCCTTCCAACCTTATCAATCCATGGCCAATCTTGCTTCATCTCGCTCCCCCCATACATGCTTTCTACCTCACCCTGGATTATTTTGAAGCAAATCCCACTCATCATATCATCCCACCTGCAAATATTTCAGTATTTTGCTAGCATTTTGATGTAAGAAGTTTTGAATTATACAGGTCAGCACGTGTTTCAAAAAATAGCTCAAAATCTAAGCTCTTGACACAATAAAAAGATTCCCCCAAGTTGCAGCCAATGGCACGTTTATCTCCAGTTCTATTTTGTTCAACAAAATCCAAGCACGTCAGAAGGATCCTCCACCCCATTTTTTGGAGAAGGAGAGTGAAAAAAAATGTATTTGTTCAAACCTGGCCAGTGTGTTCAGTGGTTAGAGCATTGGCCCAAGGACTGAAGGGTCTCAGGTTTGATTCCTGGTCCCCTGTAGGGGTGCGTGCATGAGCGACCAATCAATGTTTCTCTCGCCCCCCCCCCCCCGCCCCTGCCACACACACACACACACCCATCCCTTCCTTCCACGATTTCTAGAAATCAATGGGAAGATCCTCGGGTGGGGATTTTTTAAAAATATATTTTATTGATTTTTTACAGAGAGGAAGGGAGAGGGATAGAGAGTCAGAAACTTCGATGAGAGAGAAACATTGATCAGCCGCCTCCTGCACACCTCCCACTGGGGATGTGCCCGCAACCAAGGTACATGCCCTTGACCGGAATCAAACCTGGGACCTTTCAGTCCACAGGCCGACGCCCTATCCACTGAGCCAAACTGGCTAGGGCAGGGATTTTTTTTTTTTTAAGTATATGTTCAGAGATACATACATACTGCTCTAATACTTGGACCTTAATGGAATGTCAGAAGCATATGGACAAACACTTGTTCCTGTACATCTGCTGCAACTTAAGTATATTTCTTTCTTCTATTTTCAACATAGATCAGAGGGGTATTTCAGGAAGACATGCCTTTCTTAAACCAGAGTCCAGCAAAAGTGGCCACTGGAATCTGAGGACGGAGGGGCAGTCTGGGGCCAGGAGTAAAAGTGCGGCTCCGGAGGGAGGGGCGAGAGCAGGGTGGGGTGGAGGGTGCATATGGCGAGGAGACTCTCAGGCCTCCGGCTGGATGTGAAACTGAGTGGGAGGCAAAGAATGAAAAAGTGGAGCATGTTGTTAATCTTGGAATGAGGATGACTCATGCAGAAAATGAGATGCTTTCCCACTGATACTTTGAATAATACCCCTTGACTGGGAAAGGAAACGAAATGAATGTTGCTCCTGATCATGGTAGAGAGAGGACATGTCATCCAGAGTGTGTAGTTGAAGACTGGACACCCTTCCTAGCTCGTCCACTCTCCCTGGGTGACCTGAGGCAAGCCATCTAACCTCTCAGGTTCTCAGATTTCTCATTGTCAACAAAAGGAAAGCAGGGCTATGCTTATCTGTGGGTCCCTGGAGACCCACAATGTTCAACAACTCAGTTAATTGAAATATACTGTAGTCCTAGCTGGTTTGGCTCAGTGGATAGAGTGTTGGCCCAGGGACTGTAGGATCTCGGGTTTGACCCCAGCCTTCCATGTTTTTCTCTGTCTCTCCCCCTCCCTTCCACGCTCTATACATCAATGAAAAAATATCCTTGAGTGAGGATTAACAAACAAACAAAAATAAATAAATACATATATTGTAAAAGGACAGATAGATATGAATTTGGGGTGACTTTTGAATGGCAGCAACTAACAGTAGGGAGCAGTGGTAGCAATTGAGACAACCCAGACCACGCACAAGCTGCCATGTGGGGAAATAACATGATGGTACTAGCCCACATGTGTCAAGTATTTATGTATCAGTTACTCTACCAAGCAGTTTAAAATTTTTAAATTTTTTTTTTTTTTTTTTCTTTAGAGAGAGAGAGAGGAAGGGAGAGAGAGAAAGAGAGAGGGAGAGAGAAGCATCGATTGGCTGCCTCCTATATGTCCCCTACTGAGGCTCAAGCCAGCAACCAGGGCATGTGCCCTGACCAGGAATCAAACCAGCAACCTTTTGGTGCACGGGACAATGCCCAACCAACTGAGCCACATTGTCCAGGGCCCAAACAGATTATATATCTGATCTCACTTAATTCTCACTATGTCCCCAGGAGGTAGGTTCTAATATTATCACATATCATGGGGAAACTGAGGCATGGGAAGGGTAAATAATCCATCCAGGAAAACATGGCCAATAAATAGGAAAGCCAGAATGGAAAGCCTAGATCTATCTCTATTCCAAGCCCTAACCACTGCACAACATGCTCTCCTATTATGCCAGAATGGAAAGCCTAGATCTATCTCTATTCCAAGCCCTAACCACTGCACAACATGCTCTCCTATTATGCCAGGGTGCATAGAATAACTAGGAGAGTCTTATATTTTATCTTTCAATCAAAATCCAGAAATCTTTCTTAAATATCTGACATAGGAGCTGCTTGAAGGGGGTGCCACTGGTTAAATCTGGGACAAATTCAGCACCCAAGTTAAGTACAGTGATAAATCATAAAGCACTGGAAGAATAAGATTAATGAGTCCTTTACTTATAAAAATAAATATATATATATATATATATATATATATATATATATATATATATATATATATATATATATATATATATATATATATCACCTAATAATAGACAAACATGTAAATTGACCGTACCTCTGCTACGCCACCAGCCAATCAGGAGTGATATGCAAATTAACCCAACAAAGATGGCAGTTAATTTGCATACACAGGCACCAAGTGACTAGGGTGGGACACAGGCATTCTGCCCCACCCCCGGTCTCTCAGGGCCTCTGGGCAGCGTTGGGAGGCGGGGCTGGAGTAGAAAGAGGCGGCTCCGGGGCCTGAGCAGAAAGGGGCTGGTCCGGAGTGGAATGGCAATGCCAGCAGCCAGGAAAAGGAAAGCCCATTCTAGAATGAATCTTTGTGCATCAGGCTTCTAGTATATATATCCTATCTAATAAAAGAGTAATGTGCAAATTGACCGTACCTCTGCTACACCCACAAGCCACTCCCACCAGCCAATCAGAAGCGAGTATGCAAATTAACCCAACCAAGATGGCTGTGGCCATGGAGCGAGCAGGAGGCTTGGGTTTCCCCTGGCAATGGAGGAAGCCAAGCTTCCTGCACACTCTGGCTGGCCCAGGCCTCCACTCAAGGCTACAAAGTTTCAATTATAGAAGATAAATAAATCCCAGATAACAGGGCCTCTGCTTGGGTCGCCGGGGGGCATGGCTGGCCTGCAAACCACCACAGGCCCCTCACCCAGGCCACCCCATTCCCCAAGGGAACCCCCATCCTGATCCGGGACACCCTTCAGGGCAAACCAGCTGGCCCCCACCCATGCATCAGGCCTCTATCCTATCTAATAAAAGAGTAATATGCAAATTGACCATCACTCCAACACACAAGATGGCTGCCCCATGTGGTCAAAGATGGCTGCCCCATGTGAACAGAAGATGGCTGCCACAAGATGGCCAGCAGGGGAGAGCAGTTGGGTGGGACCAGGCCTGCAGGGGAGGGCAATTAGGGGTGACCAGGCCTGCAGGGGAGCAGTTCGGCATTAATCAGGCTGGCAGGGGAGTAGTTAGGGGGTGATCAGGCTGGCAGGCAGAAGTGGTTAGGGGCAATCAGGAAGACAGGCAGGTGAGCAGTTGGGAGCCAGAAGTCCTGGATTGTGAGAGGGATGTCCAACTGCCCGTTTTAGGCCCAATCCTACCAGGCAGTCAGACATCCCTCGAGGGGTCCCATATTGGAGAGGGTGCAGGCTGGGCTGAGGGACACACACCCCCTGTGCACGAATTTCGTGCACCAGGCCCCTAGTAAATAAATAAAAAGAATACTGAGGGTTGACTGGTAGATTCGAAGGCACTGCTAGGAAAATCAGCATTTGGCAGTCATCAGAGTAAAGACACGACCAGGCAGGAGCCATCAGTGGATGCTAATTCTAAGGGAGAAATGTTAATGAACAAGATATTTGCACAGTCTTAAAGTATCTCCCCAGAGACTGCTTATTAGTTCAAGGGAGGGGAAAAAAAATTACCCAGTGGAGAAATTAAGCAATACCTTGATGGGGAGAAAAACGTACATTACCAACAAGAGGCAGATGGGTATTGTGTGCCTCTAGCTGTGATACCCTTCAAGGGACAAAACGTTAATTTTGCAATATTCCAACCAAGAATGCTGGATCATCAGATAAATGCAATAGGGGAGTGTTATTGTTTTTTAAGGCAACATCATAAAATTTAAAGAAAGGCCTTGGAAATGTTTTTGATTCAAAGACAACTAAATGCAAGTCTGACCCTAGACTTCGTGTTGTATAGGAGTGGGGAGTGTGGAAAACGCTACGAAAGACATGGTTAGGTCATAGTACCAATGTAAATTTATAAAGTTGGTAACTGTAAAGTGGCTATGTTGAGAATATTCCTGCTTTCAAGGAAATGCACAAAGTGTTTTGGGGTGAAGGATCCTGATGTATGTATATGACATACCCTCTTGTTCAAAAAAGAGAAAAAGAGAGAGAGTGCAATGCTAAAGCAAATGGGATAAAGGTTAAGAATAGGTAAATCTAGGTCAAGGGTACATGGAGTTCCTTGGAACTTTTTCCAAGTTAGAAAATATGTCCACACAACAGGACCTTTTTTTTTTTTTTTTTTAAGTCAATCTAGTATCACATTAGCAAGTGGTGGTACTTAGAATTGTGAAGGGAAGAACACAGGACCTGCCATGAGAATAATTGTTGGGAGAAGCTTGAGGCTGAGCTGATTCCCTGCAGTGTAGGGGTTCCCCCACCAACACGAAGAAATATGTGGGTCACACAGAACAAATGCCAGAGTAATTCTACTGTGAGAAACACCAGGAAAACCAACATCTCGGTATGTGTAAGAAAAAGATTTTCAGGTCTAGGCCTATAGTCTACTCATCTCAACACAAGTCTACCCAGTAGAAGAATTAGCCTGTTCAAGCTCATCTTTCATTTGCTGCTCCTTGGTCCTGGAAGGTTCTGGGTCAGTGGGGAAAGGCAGTTAACCCAAAGAGCAAGCTGCTAGCATTGACAAAGACACAGCACATGTAAAGGCCTGGGGAAACGCTAGAATGACTAACATATTAGAGGACAACTTTTGACGATGAGATTGTTATGATTGTCACAGACTTGCCTGACTTACTATGTGCTAGAACCTGGGGAAGGAGAAAGATAAAATAGACTATTCCTGTCCTCACGAAGCTTTGTGGAGAGAGACACACACAAAGGTACATCACAGGACAGCAGGTGGGAAGTATAGAATGAATGTAGGCTGGAGTTTATAGAACACGACAGTCGGAAAAGCCATTGTGGGTATTTAGCACCAAGTAAGTGGTAAGGATAGACATTTTCCCTTTCTGCCCTCCTTCCTTCTTTTCAATAAATACTTAATTACGTTTCCTAATTGCAAGGAACTGTGCCAGACACTCAAAGAGAACAGTGAGATTAAAAAATGATGCTGAAAAGAAAAAAAAAAAATGATGCTGAGAGGAAGAGGAAAAGGCACCTTTGGGGGTTAATTAATAATAATAGCTAAAATATAATGGGCCCTGTATTAGTGTCCTGTGGCTGCCATAACAAATCACCACAGACTTAGTAGCTTAAAACAGAAATTTATTTTCTCCCACTTCTGGAGGCAGAAGTCTAAAATCGAGGTGTTGGCAGGGCTGTGCTCCCTCCAGAGGCTAGGGGACATTCCTTTCCGTGCCGCCTTCAGCTTCTGGTGGCTGTTGGCATTCCTGGACAATCCCTGCCTCCATTTTTACATGGGCTTTTCTTCTGTCTGTCTGGTCACCATTGTGTGTCTCTTATTACTACACTTGTCATTGGATTTAGGGCCCACTGGATAATCCATGATCTTTTCATTTCCAGGTCCATAATTGTGTCTGCAAAGGACCCTTTTCCTTTCTTTCTTTTTTCAGTTGTCTGCTGCTTTTTATTAACATCTAAATAGATAACACATCCTATAATTATAATATGGAAGTGTCTATGGACTAATTAGATACAGTTTTTGGCAAATGC
Source organism: Eptesicus fuscus (assembly GCF_027574615.1). Lineage (NCBI taxonomy): Eukaryota > Metazoa > Chordata > Mammalia > Chiroptera > Vespertilionidae > Eptesicus > Eptesicus fuscus. Next base: position 30,546,925 of record NC_072494.1, read on the forward strand.
TTAGGAAAGAATGGTCAAGTTCATCCAAGGTTTTAGGCAAGCAGCGTCTAGGCAGCTGGGGTGAGGTCAGTGTTTGGGAACAGAGGTAAAAATCTGCAATCCATGCATTCCTTTGATTTCTTCTGTTAGTGACTGATTTACTGTCTGGTACTGCTAGGACAGTCCTCTTCTCCTGGCATTCTTCTGATTCGATCTGGATTTCTTACGTCGCCGCAGAGCCTCCTGAAATGTCAGTGACTTTGATAGTGGTAGCTCAAGGGAAGTGTTCTTTGAGAATTTGGGTTACTTTGAGCTCCCTCTCAGCCTGCGAGGCACAGTGAAGAGGAAGCCCATGGATCAGGCGGAACGGAGGCCGGACTCCAGGAGGGTATGCCCTGTGGGCACGACCTGCCGCCCAAGGTCACCGTGTCACCCAGGACCCTTTTACTAAATAGCATTCATAGTTTCCGGGAATTAGGACATGGGCATATTTGGGGGTGGCAGGCACCATTCAACCCATTACAAGCCCTTCTCATGTGCCAGGCATTGTCCTAAGCATCTTATATGTATTACTCATCTAATTTACAACAACCCAGTAAGATGTCAGTTTGGTCCATATTGAGGAAATGGAGGCACAGAGCCTTTAGGTAACGTGGAGCCATTACTTGGGATAATTGGCTTGGGTGGAGAGCTTGTGTTGAGGAAGAGTAAGAAATGTTTGGACAAACAAGTTAAGGTCACATGCAGGATGCCTTAGATACCTATGAAAAATGTGCCTTACCCTGTGGGTAATCGGCAGCCACTGAGGATTTTGAACAAGAGTGTCATGTGAGCATTGATGTATAAGAATATTGATCAGAAAGCACTGTGTTAAATAGAGTGGAAGAGGGCGGGAATGGGAGACCTCTTGGAAGTGCTCACGTAATTGCTCTGAGAGAGATGTAGGCCTAGACTGAAGGTCTGGCCACAGAAACAGAGGAAGGCTTAAGAGCTCATTCTCCTTTTCATCCTGACATATGGAGCCAGACTCTTGTTTTTTCCATTAGACTCAGCTTCCATCTTCCTAAGTCCCACACCAGGAGGCAGTCAAGAGAAAAGACAATCTCCATTTGCCCCAGGTTAGCATACACTGTTTTTTTTTCCATTAAAGCATTGCTCTCAAATTTGAAAGAACCTGAACGGCGCCTGGAAATGCAATCCCCATAGTTCTGATTGTGGTCACTTTTAAGACAATGGCACAATGACACTGAACGATGTCCCTCTTGAGATTAAGAGATGGTCAACTCTGACCTATGATGGACTAGGCCTAGAAGCCAATTAAAGCATAAATCAAGTCAATAACAAGGACTCATGGGAGTGGCCTGTAGATGTGGCCGCCATGAAGCTAGATCTTCGCTCTCTTCCTCTCTCGTTAGCAGACAGGCAGAGGGAAGCAGCTCCATTCTCACCTCCCACCGACTCTTCTTGGTGACCATGGCTGCTCCTGGTGTGACCTGAATATTAAACATCCCTTATTCATTTTTAGGCTTTCAGGCTTTTTTGTGAGGATTTGATCAGTAATGCCTGATGGGAAAGGCATTTCCTGTCGGACAATGAAAGGTTTGAATGCAAGAGACCCTCAGTCATACTCTGAGTCCTCAGCCCAACCTATTATTCAGACTTCAGAAGCCATTAATGCTAGTCAGAGTAATCAAGTGTTTCTAAAAGCTGCCGAGTAATTATTTTTATCTGACACAGTGAAAGCGAAAACGGAGATGCTTATTTACTCCTTGATTAACTTTAAGAAGTGCTTTCCTACAAGGTTAAGATATTTGATTTCATTTTAAAATTTTAATTTAGGTTGACCCCAAGAAGTGATACTGTTTCATTACAAAATAAAATTCAAAGATGACAGAATAATATAGAATAAAAAGTAAAATGAAAATATTTTAGGATGCTTTTTTTGATGGGGATATCTTAACCCCATGTAATATCCTTCCAGGGTTTTTAAAAAAATAATAAGCTTCTAATACCTTGGTCCTCAAAGTGTGGCCTGGGGGCCATCAACACTGGCATTTCCCAGGATCCTGTTGGAAACGCAGAATCTCGGCTTCACTGCAGACTTTATTGAATCAGAATCTGCATTTCAACAAGCCAGCCCAGGGAGGGGGCAGTGTTTCCACTAATGTTAGTCCTTTGGAAGGCATCCCGGTTGTTAAAGAAATGGAAAGAAATGAATAAAAGCGGTATGCAGAAAAATTAGCTAATTCATTCTACAGAGTTCTGTGTGAACAGAACCCAATTTTGGAACACACCACTAGAGAATCAGATGTTGGATTGACCTGTTAAAGAGGTGTCACTCACAAGTAGGCCACCTCCCCTTAGTCCTTATAGTAATTACATATTAATAAGAAAATCATAGAACCAGGAACTTTTACAACTGAGATGAACAATAGAATCCATAGTAGTTAGTGCATGTGAGGTCTTGAGCCTCAAACTGGGTTTGTTCCCCCCAAATTTGGGTATGAAGTTAAAAATACACATGTTGCTGGTGTGACCAGGTCCTCACAAGCTATGGGACCTTGAGTAAATTTCTTCATTTCTTGGGGTCTCAGTCCATAACGTGTAGAATCCACCTTGCAAACTTCATTGGATCCTCATGTACCTCAAATAAGGGGATGTGGGAGGACTTCAAAAACTGTATGAGGACCTAGAATGGTACCATGGCAGATTTCAAGGGTGGATCCCAGTTTCATCCAATTGCATCTTGTGTGAGATAATATCACAGTGAAAGGCTGGGAGCCTGCTTGAAGTAAAGAAAAGGTGAGCTAATTAATTAGAAGGTGTCACATGTTTTCTCCTCTGTCTAGAGGGGTCCTCATGAGAACCAGAGGATTCTCGTGTCCCAGTATAGATAGGGAGCCATGGGTGCTCATTAAGGATCTGTTGAATGAATGCATGAATCACTAACCTTGAGGAAGGTAATGAACATTCATTTATTCAACACGTACTGACTGATCCAGGCTGGCCAAAGATAACAGTGGTGAGCAAAAGCACACACTATCCCTTGCCCACACGGAGCTTATAATCTACTCAAATACACACATGGGTAATTGTAAATTGCATCATTGCTCTGTGCCATAAAAGATAGGAGCCCTGACCGGTTTGGCTCAGTGGTTAGAGCGTCGGCCTGCAGACTGAAGGGTCCCAGGTTCGATTCCGGTCAAGGGCATGTACCTTGGTTGCGGGCACATCCCCAGTAGGGGGTGTGCAGGAGGCAGCTGATGGATGTTTCTCTCTCATCGATGTTTCTACTCTCTATCCCTCTCCCTTCCTCTCTGTAAAAAAAAAAAAAAAAAAAAAACAATAAAATATATTTAAAATAAAAAAGATAGGAGCAAGGAGCCCAGAAAACCTGTACTAGAGCAGATTAACTTGATTCGAGTGGTTAGAGGAGACTTCCTTGGGGAAGTGGCCCTTGAGCTGAGAGCTGAAGAATGAACAGGAACTAAGGTGGGGCAGAGGGGAGAGAAGAGTGTCCCAGGCAGAGGGAACCGTGCATGCGCAGGCCTTTTGGCGGGAGGGAGCATGGGGGCGCATGGTGGTCAGAAAGGCCAGTCCTGTTGGGTCGAGTGATGGGATGAGGCTGCGGACCATGCGTAGCTGTGTGCACTTGAGTTTGGTTCTTCTTCTTGGAGCGCGGGGAGGCCACTGAAGGATCGCAGCTGTGATGGTGATGGTGGTGGTGGTGGTGGAGGATGTGTATTTTGCAATGATCAGATCTGGGTTTTGGAAAGATCACTCTGGCAGCAAAATGGAATATAACTCAGGGGCAGGAGGGCAGAGTGTATGTGTGGAGACAGACAGGAGACTTTTACAGTCTAGGAGAGAGAGAGAGAGAGAGAGAGAGAGAGAGAGAGAGAGAGAGAGAGAGAGAGAGAGAGAGAGAGAGAGAATGCTCCCCTCCACAGAAGATCCAGCTCCTTGGGTCTGTCTCGTTCTCTCCTCTCCCTGCAGCCTTGCTTCTGGGAGGCCCTGCCCACCAAGAGGGAGGCAGGCTCTATGCAATGAGCTCGCCCCTATAGACAGAGAAAGTGAACCAGATGGGGACCTGGTCGGCAAATTCGTCCATTTTGAGTCCACGTGAATCAGTCCCTGCCAGGTGAAATGACAAAAATGCACTTTCTGAATCTGCCAGCTGAAAACTCAGCCCTGGATTTAGGTTGACCCCAAGTCCAGGTAGCTTGACAGGCCCGTCTGAGAGTATCACCCACGCAGCATCCTTCCCTTTACTCACACCTTCACTCCAGCTAGGACACCATCTCTTAGACCCCTCACTGCAAAGATGTGAAAAGTGAGGCCCACAGAGATTTAATAATTTGTTCAAAGTCACACAGTAACATTTAAGGACCAGTTCCCTGTCTACAGTTCATTAGGTGATATTTCCAAAATGCTCTCCTGGTCAGCATCATCTTTATATACATATACTAGAGGCCCGATGCAGGAAATTTGTGCAAGAGTAGGCCTTCCTTCCCCCGGCTGCTGGCACCGGCTTCCCTCTGGCACCCCGGACCTTCCCTCGAAGCCCGGGCTTGGTCTGGAAGGTTGTCCAGATGGATGTCTGGTCTAATTAGCATACTATGCTTTTATTATTATAATGGACTGAGTCATAGATATGTGCTTTAAAATTAAATTTCATTTTTTACAACTTCTATCCTTTGCTCATTAATTACAATCTCCAGCCCCTAGAGTAGAAGGGCTACCGTATGGGCATTCAGCCTAAACCTTACAACAGACTTAGCTGAGCCTTCAACAAGTTCTGGTATTGCAAAGAAATTCACAAACACTGTTAATGAGCCTTTCTGTATCGGCGTCAGTGCCTTCCCTTTTAGATGACTTGGAGAACTTACAGTTTTCAGTGAGAAAAATGAGTTTTCCTTTGCAATTCACTCTCACGGGCCATTCTTTAGCTTAACCAACAAAAAACAAAAAGCCCAGTGATTGTCCTGGGCCTCTCAGTGTACATTCTTCTGCCTGCGCTGTTCCTGTTTGCCCTTTGCTTCCTCATAGGGTTTCCTGCTCTGACCCTTTTTTATGATTCTCTTATACTGCTGGGCCCTTTTGTGATGTTTCTGGCTTTTATTACTGCATTTTTTACTTACTTGTTCTTTGTTCTACTGCCTGCTCCCTCAGGAAGCAGCTAAAAATTCAAACCTTGGCCCTCGTGTTGTTGCTAGAGATTTTAGTTTATATTTGTAATAATTACTCAAGGACGTTCCAAAACAAAAACAGGTCTGATTCCCCCATCATTGTTGCTTTAAGATTGAACAGTAGAAGTGATATACTGTCAATTACAGTCAAATGCAATCTGGTTTTCACATGGTTTTCTTCCTGTCTTTCCATGGCACAGCTTCATACACTTGCAATTTTTGATAACCAAGATTCAGGGGTGTGTCTGTGTTCAGCTTTTTACAAGAATCCTCTTAGCCCTGGCCACTGTAGCTCAGTGGTTAGAGCGCCACCTGCTCACTGAAATGTCTTGGGTTTGATTCCCAGTCAAGGGCATGCACCTGGGTTGCAGGTTCAATCCCGGCCTGGCCAGGGGGCAGGTGCAGGAGGCAGCCAATCTGTGTGTCTCTCTCACATTAATGTTTCTCCCTCCCTCCCTTTCTCCTCCCTCCCTCTCCTTCCCTCCCACTCTTTCTAAAAATCAATGGGAACAATATCCTCAGGTAAGGATTAACCACAACAAAAGGAATTCTCGTAAACCAACATTTTGGTGATCATCTTCAGGCCAGCTCCTTGAGCCTGGAAGCTCCAGGTTGCAAGAGCTTGGCCTAGAGCTGGGAGAGGTCCTGCTTAGAGGGCCCTGAGATTGCAGTTTGTGTTAAACATTTGACTTTCTCTCAACTTGGCAGTCTCTCTCCAAAAGAAGCATTATTCTCTCATCTTTAAAGAATGCTGAGTTTAGTCGGTTTTGAGCAAATTATCAGGAGAATTCTCAAGAATTAGGAAGAAAAAGCCAAGCTATTTTACTCAAACTGGGGCTACAACCTCCAGGGGTGCTGGCGAATAACCCTGTTTTCCCTCCATTTTAACCCACTCCTGGCTGTGTCAACGCTGTGCTAGCACAACCAGCTGAAAAAGGACAAATCTGAATCAAGCTAACAAAGTATTCTTTCTACCCAATGCTGGGGTGGGGGTGGGGGGTGGAGTTTACTCGACTGAAATGTTTTGTTACTATGCAAATGATATTACTCTCTATGAAATATATGGTTATAACTTTTTTGTAACCTGGAAAATGTACTTCCTCCCCCTCCCCCTCCCCCTGGTTATGAGAGAATACAGCACATTGTCTGGGAAATGGCTTCCAAGAGGTGGGGGGGGAGGGGGGGAAGCCTGCATAAAGCAGTTTCTCAAAGCTCTGTCCTGGTGACTTTAGTTGGAGCATTGTCCCATACACCAAAAGGCTGTGGGTTCAATTCCCGGTCAGGGCACATACCTAGGTTTTGGGTTTGATTTCTAGTGGGGTGAGGGGGGGCGGGTGTATAGGAGGAAACAGATTGATGTTTCTCACATCAATGTTTCTCTCTCTCTCTCTCTCTCTCTCTCTCTCTCTCTCTCTCTCTCTCTCTCTCTCTCTCTCTCTCTCTCTCTCTCTCTCTCAAATCAATAAAAACATATCCTTGGGTGAAGAATAAATAAATAAGAATAATTTAAAAGAGTAGGTTCTCATCAGTGACTGTTGAGTTGAATTGAACCTAAGAGCCTGTTTTTTTTTGTTTGTTTGTTTTTGTCTGTATTTGTTTTTATTTTGGAGAGAAGGAGAGAAACATCAATGTCTAGGAGGACTGGTTGAAATGTTTGAAGCTATGTTTGCATGTACTAGTATGTTCAGATAAACATCAATTGTCCACACCAAAGGAGAAGACATTATGGAAGTCCCCAAACCCATCTCCCCACTCCTTAGCACTTCCACCATCCAGGCTTCACTTCAAATTCAGCACATTAAAAACAGGCCCAGCAAGGGCTAGTTCTCCTTAAAATCAGCCCCACCTTCCCCAACTTCCTCACCTATTCAAGGCAGTCAGGTTAAAAACATTGGAACTTCGTTAAATTCTCCTCCTCAGCATTCACCCTCCCATTACCCAATTAATCATCAAATCCTGTCTACCCTTCCTTTATAATGTCTTGGAAACTCTCCATTCTTTTCTCTTCTGGCAGGACAGAGATAGAAGGTGGGAATCCACATACAGGTGAAAAAAATTATAGAAATATAAAAAAGTGCAAAATAACATAGTTTCAAACAAGCTTTTATACCGATCCTGGGGCACAGCACTGCATTTGTCTTGTGAAATTCAGAGCAGTTGGGGCCCTTACTCAGGTCCAGCTCAGGATATTTTGATTCCAGCCACTCCTCCCTCGACTGAGGATCAGGAAGCCTTCATTTCCAGATGAATCAATCTCCATTCAGAGCATGGCACATATATATCAAATCTAAACTAGTGTTGGCATAATTTATTAAGAATATTTTATTTTGAGTTTATTCTTGTGTATGGTGTAAGTTGGTCTAGTTTCTTTTTCTTTCTTTTTTTTTTTTTGCATGTACCTGTCCAATTTTCCCAACAGCATTTATTGAAGAGACTGTCTTGACTCCATTGTATGCTCTTGCCTTGTTTGTCAAATATTAATTGAGCATAATGGCTTGGGTCAATTTCTGGGGTCTTTGTTCTGCTTCATTGATCTATATGCCTGTTCTTGTGCCTGTACCAGGCTGTTTTGATTATAGTGGCTTTGTAGTATAACTTTTTTTTTCATTTTTTATTAAGGTATTATATGTGTACATATCTTATCATTGCCCCCCCACACCCTGTAGTATAACTTGATATCTAGTACTGTGACCCCTCCAACTTTGTTCTTCTCAAGATTACGGCTGCTATTCAGGGTCTCTTTTGGTTCCATATACATTTTTGGAGTGTTTGTTCTAGGTCTGTGAAATATGCTGTTGGTATTTTAATAGGGATTGCATTGTATCCATAGATTACTTTGGGTAGTGTGGACATTTTAATAATGTTGATTCTACCAATCCATGAACATTGTGTAATCTTCCACTTGCTTATATCTTCCTCTATCTCTCTTTTTTAATGTCCTATAGTTTTCTGAGTATAATTCTTTTACCTCCTTGGTTAAGTTTATTTCTATGTATCTTAACTTTTTTATTGCAATGGTAAATGGGATTGTTTTTTTAGTTTCTCTTTGTGAGAGTTCTTTATTGGTGTATAAAAATGCCATTGATTACTGGGTGTTAATTTTGTATACTGCTTTGTTGCCAAATTCATTTTTAAATCTAGTCTCGACATGTCTCACAGCAATATGTTTGCCGATACACATTCTAGTGCAGGGGAAAATAAACATGGGACTACATCAAGATAAAAAGCTTCTGCACAGCAAAAGAAACCATCAACAAAATGAAAAGGGAGCCCATTGTATGGGAGAACATATTGCCAATAAGACATCTGATAAAGGATTAATATCCAAAATATATAAGGTACTCATACAAGTTAACAAAAGGAAGACAATCCAATTGAAAAATGGGTAAAAGATCAAAATAGACACTTCTCCAAAGATGGCCAAGAGACATAAAAAAAAAAATGCTCAAAGTCACCAATCATCAGAGAGAGGCAAATTAAAAAGACAATGAGGTATCACCTCACACCTGTCAGAATGGCTATCATCAACAAATCAACAAATGACAGCCGAAACCGGTTTGGCTCAGTGGATAGAGCGTCGGTCTGTGGACTGGAAGGTCCCAGGTTCGATTCCGGTCAAGGGCATGTACATTGGTTGCGGGCACATCCCCCGGTGGGGGGTTTGCAGGAGGCAGCTGGTCGATGTCTCTCTCTCATCGATGTTTCTAGCTCTCTATCCTTCTCCCTTCCTCTCTGTGAAAAATCAATAAAATATATTAAAAAAAAAAAAAAAAAAAACAAATGACAAATGTTGGCGAGGATGTGGAGAAAAGGGAACCCTAGTGCTCTGCTGGTGGGAATGCAGACTGGTACAGCCATTATGGACAACAGTATGGAGTTCCCTCAAAAAATTAAATATGGAATTGCCATTTGACCAAGTGATCCCACTTCTAGGAATATACCCTAAGAAACCCTAAACACCAATCAGAAGGAATATATGCACCCCTATGTTCATAACAGCACAATTTACAATAGTGAAGATCTGGACACAGCCTAAGTGTCCATCAGTAGATGAATGGATAAAAAGCTGTGGTACATTTATATCATGGAATACTACGCAGCTATAAAAAAGAAGGCCCTCTTGCCTTTTGAGGCAGCATGGAAGGACTTGGAGAGTATTATGCTAAGTCAGAGAAAGAAAAGTATCACATGATCTCACTCATACATGGAATCTAATGAACAAAATAAACTGATAAACAAAATAATTCAGAGACATAGACGCATGGAACAGATTGAGGCATCTCAGAGGGGCTTGGGGGGGCAGGTAAGGGGGAGAGATTAACTAGGGAATTTATATACATATACTAATAGGCTTTGCCCATGGACACAGACAATAGTGTGGTGAAGGCCTGGGGGCAGGTGTGGGGTGGAGGGGGTCAATGGGAATGAAGGGGGGGAGGGGAATCTGTAATATTTTCAACAATAAAATTAAAAAATACAATTTTTTTAAAAAAAGAGTATTTAATGGCAAATTAAAAGTTCTTTTGTTTATATTTTACCTTCACCTGGACAGAAGCTCATTCTTCTGTATTGTTACTGCTCCTCCCCTTCCCCATAGCAACCAACACAGGGTTCTGCAGTTTGTCGTCTATAAATAAAATGTTTGTTAAATCATAGAGCCTTAGAATTTTAGAGTCAGAAGGAACCTTGGGACTCCCTCTTGTCCAATCCTTGACTTGACAGATGAAGAAGCCAGTCTAGAGAGATTAGCTGACTTGCCCAAATTCACGTAGCTGGCTGGTGGGAAAGGACCAGAACCCAGGTTTCTCCCGCTTTGAAGTCCCGACCCTAAATTGTCCTTAGATAATCATGACAGAAATGTCTAATTTTACATAAGGTCTCCCAGGGATGGTGGTGAGAGGGGTGATCTGCTTTAGACTGGAACGTTTACAAAGACTCGGTCCGTCGCAGGACCGCCCCGAAGTACTAACTCCTCAGCTCGGTGCTGGGGAGGGTGGTCCCAAGTTACGTGTTTATGAGTCTGTTGCCTAATCGAGGTTCTTCTGACGGGAAGGCGCCCCCACCCGGGGGGCTAACCCTCCCCGGACCCTCCCAGGCTGCCTTCTGTCACTCCGCCACCGCGGGGCCCGCCCCACGTGGACTCGGCTCCCAGGATCAAAGTCTGTTTGCTGCCGGGACCCCGCAGGTGTGCGCTGGGCGGTGGGCTGCGAGGACCCGCAGGCTAAGAGCAGGGGGTCTCGCCCAATGCCGGGAGCCCAGCCCGCCCCTCCTCCTCCTCCCGCTGCTGCACGCGGCCCTCGCCCCCTACCCTCCCCCACGACGCTCGCTGCTGCACCCGGCCGCGGCCCCCCAGCCCACGCCCGGCTCCCGGAGGGAAAGGCCCCGCCCCATCTGTCGGGGCCGCGGCCCCGCCCCCTCCTGCCCCGCCGAGACTCCATCCAATAGTGAGCGCGGGTGGGCGGGACGCGGCGGCTGTCGTGAGGGGGTCCTGGCCAATGGGGACGCGTGCCGGGCCTTGTGGGCGGGGCGTCGGATCCTTGTCATACTCCGGTCCGTGTGAAAACGGGGGTTCCGAGTGCAAAGCAAAGTTTTTTTGTAAACCGTCTGCAAAGCCTGGGGGGAGAAGCAGGCGCCCGACACCGGGCCGAGTGCAGCTGCTGTGGCCGCCGCCTTTTTAGCCTCCCCGGCGTCGGCTTCTCGATCCGAGCCACAGCGGAGGCGACCGGCGGAGGAGAGACCTGCGCGGAAAGCCTTCAGATGCTAGGAGCCTTCGCAGCGCGGACCTGCCTATCGCCCGCCCCCGCCTCCCACCAGCTCTTGCTTCGGGTCGGGCTCACGGTCCCCGGGCTCCGGGAACCCCAGCTCCTCCACGCCGCCGCTCCACTGCAGGTGTGGGGCTGCTGGGGCTGAGCCGGGCCTCCGCCTCGGCTCCAAGGACCGACGCCTGCGGAGCTGCAAGCTGCCGGCCCGCCGGGGACGCCCACAGGCGCGGGGGCTCGGCGGCTGAACCCCCTTTCCGATCCCGGAGGCTCCTGAGCGGTGGCCCTAGCGGCCCGGCTCGGACCGAGAGAGTCCCGCGCCGTCCTCCTTCCGTCACCAGGTCCTAGACCGACCCCCGGCGCCTCCCAGCCACCGCCTCCCCCAAGTGTCCGGGCCGCGCTCGGCGGGCCCCCGAGCCGCAGCCATGGGGTGCTGGAGTCGGAACCGGGGCCGGCTTCTGTGCATGCTGCTGCTGACCTTCCTGTTCATGGTGCTGGAGATGGTGGTGAGCCGGGTGACGGCGTCGCTGGCGATGCTCTCCGACTCCTTCCACATGCTGTCGGACGTGCTGGCGCTCGTGGTGGCGCTGGTGGCCGAGCGCTTCGCCCAGCGGACCCACGCCACCCAGAAGAACACGTTTGGCTGGATCCGGGCCGAGGTGATGGGGGCTCTGGTGAACGCCATCTTCCTGACCGGCCTCTGCTTCGCCATCCTGCTGGAGGCCATCGAGCGCTTCATCGAGCCGCACGAGATGCAGCAGCCGCTGGTGGTCCTCGCGGTCGGCGTGGCAGGGCTGGTGGTCAACGTGCTGGGGCTGTGCCTCTTCCACCATCACAGCGGCTTCGGCAACAACTCGGGCCACGGCCACTCGCACGGGGGTCACGGCCACGCCAAGGGGGTGCGCGGCAAGAGCAGCCGCCCCTTGGTGGCCGGGGACAGCGACCACACGAGCCCGGGCGACCAGAGACCCGACCAGGAGGAGACCAACACCTTGGTGGCCGGGAGCAGCAACTCCAACGGGCTCAAACTGGGCGGGACAGGTGAGGAGAGAGTCGCCGCCTCAGGTGGTTGGGTTTGGGGAGCCGAGACCTGAGCCTTGGCCCCGGGGCGGGACGGCCCGCACGCCCCGCACGCCCCCTGGTGCCGGAGTCGGTCTGCGCTGCGCCGAGCCGCCGCCTTCCCGCTCCCTCCGGGTCCCGCCCCCGCCGGGGAAGGCGTGCAAACAGGACCCCTTTCTGCGCAGGTGTTAGCAGCCCCCCGGGGGCGGGGGGCGTCTGGGGTGGGGGGTGTAGGTGGGCGACAGCCCTCTGCCGTGCGCTTACCGCACTTGGCTGTCCTCACAGGCTATCTTTTCAAGAGCCTGTCTAATCTGGGTTTTTAAAGGAGCAAAGATGCTTCCTATAATTCAGTTTCTTGACCCTCTTGGGAAACGGAGGGAATCAGCCATTCGTTCTTAGTCCGTGGGCTGTTTGAAATCCAGGTGGTTCTTAGGCCCTTGGAACAAGTTTCTGAATATTGTATTCAGGGCTGCTTTGCCATTGACTTTCCAGAACTCAGGTTTCTTGTATGAACAGCAAGGTATGGTTCAGTTAGTTGTGTAACATCTAAACCCGAATTCTGAGCATCCGAGACTTGGGACCTGTTTAGGCATGTTTAAAGTTAGGACTTTTCAGTTACACTAAAGGTGATGGTAATTTTTCATCTTTTATTTTTAATGGATGCTGTTCATTCTAAACCTAAGTGCTCTTGAAAGGAAGTTGGAAAGTAAATGTTGAAAGGAATCAACCAATGAATGCCCTACTACCCAAGCTCAAAAACAACAGCTTGTATTTCCTTCCATTTTTTTTTCTCACTTGTATTTATTTACCTGGTTGCATGATACTACATAGACAGTTTTCCTTGTTTTGAAGATGCAGGATATTAGGTTAATGAAATTCAGATTGTATATTGAAAAAGTTTAGTAGATAATTGAATTTTCCTTTCACTCCTATTCTGCAGGGTTTTTATTCCAAAGAAAATTAAGCTGCTCTGGTGTGTGTGTGTGTGTGTGTGTGTGTGTGTGTGTGTGTGTTTTAACAGATCGGTATGTTTGATTTAAGAGTTACAGAGGGAGATAGGGAGAGGTTGGTAAAAAGGTTCAGACTTCCAGCTGTAAGATAATAAGGTCTGAGGAGCTGTGTAACACATGGTGGCTATGGTTGATAACACGTATTCTGTAATTGAAATTTGCTGAGAGTAGAACTTAAGTGTTCTTACCAAAACAAACAAACAAAAAAACAAAGATAAATATATGAAGTGATGGATGTGTTAATTAAATAAATGGGGGGGTTCTTTCATAATGTATAGAAATAAGTCATCATGGTGTACACTTTAAAAATAGTCTAAAAAAGAGTAGGGTACATAGTGATCAATTAGCTGCAATTTTTACTGAGGTTACTCTGATCCTTGATTACATTTTATTGTTGATTTGTCAGTTTCTAAATCCTCTGTACCAAGAAACTATCATTTATATTCATAATAAACGTTTAAAAGTGAACCTTAACACCTTAAAGACAAAAAGTTCTGTGTCAAATCAAGCCTTTGTATTAGACTTATCCATAGTTGCATTTGATGTGGGGTGTTAGCATTCAATTTTGTTATATGCCAAAAATATTAGCAGAATGTTCACAGGACCCCATCTCCACAAAAGTTGAACTTTTTTTTTTAAATGAGTGGGGGGAGGTAGGGTGGTTAGGAGAATGGGGAAACTATCCTCTTAATGACTTTATTTAGCTCTGGCCATTATGTCCTAGCATGGTCCCAGTATGTCAGTTTATATTAAATTGCCCCAAGCACATTTTAAAATTATGTTTTATGAAAAAAATTTCACCTCCTTACTTGAATGGAATTAGACAAGGATGTTTATATAAACACTTTAAGTATTGGATTCAAAGTTTGTATTTCTTTGCAGATCCACAAAAGTCCAGAACTAATGCGACAGATGTGCAAGTGAATGGGAATGTTATCAGAGAAGCTGACAATATGGATTTGGAAGATGAAGCTGATGATGCTCAAAAGGCTGGACAACTTAACATGCGTGGAGTTTTTCTGCATGTCTTTGGAGATGCTTTGGGTTCGGTGATTGTAGTAGTGAATGCCTTGGTCTTTTACTTTTATTGGCAAAGGTGTCCTGAAGGGAAGTTCTGTGATAACCCGTGTACCGCTGACCCCTGCAAAGCGCTTGTAGAAATAATCAATACTACTCAAGGAACAGTTTTTGAGGCTGGTCCTTGCTGGGTGCTGTATTTAGATCCAACTCTTTGTATTGTAATGGTTTGTATACTTCTTTACACAACTTATCCATTACTTAAGGAATCTGCTCTTATTCTTCTACAAACTGTTCCTAAACAAATTGATATCAAAAATTTGATAAAAGAACTTCGAAAAGTTGAAGGAGTTGATGAAGTTCATGAATTACATGTTTGGCAACTTGCTGGAAGCAGAATCATTGCCACTGCTCACATAAAATGTGAAGATCCAACATCATACATGCAGGTGGCTAAATCCATTAAAGATGTTTTTCATAATCACGGAATTCACGCAACTACCATTCAGCCCGAATTTGCTAGTGTAGGCTCTAAATCAAGTGTAGTCCCATGTGAACTTGCCTGCAGAACTCAGTGTGCTTTGAAGCAATGTTGTGGGACTCGGCCACAAGCCTATTCTGAAAAGGATACAGAAAAGGCCCCAACAGTTAGCATTTCTTGTTTAGAACTTAGTGAAAATCTAGAGAAACCCAGGACTCAAGCTGAAAACATGCCTGCTGTTGTGATAGACATTAAAAAGATGCCAAACAAACAACCTGAATCATCTTTGTGAGTCTTGAAAAAGATGTGATATTTGACTTTTGCTTTAAACTGCAAGAGGGAAAAGACTCCACTGAAATTCTAAGTTTGCCAAGTAGTGTAATTGAAGTCTTTGTCTGGTCACACAGTTTAATTCTATTTTTGTAAGAACATAATGGGACTGTTTAACAGACTTCTGTATTACAATTTGTGATTCTCAGTGCAGAGTACAGCTATGCTGTAACAATTTTGAAAAGCCAGTTTTAACACTATGTTACATTTTGTTTAAAGTAAGTATAAACCTTATATAACATAATGACATTTGATTTCCAGTTTTGCCATGGTGAAAATTAATTAGGGGGATAAATAAATTAAAATTGTTACTGGAATTTCTCTGCTTTTCTTTTCCCCCAGTGTTATATTTTGTTTATTAAAATTATAATTGCTAGAACTTAAAATATCACCAACAACTTTGTTTCCTTTGATACTTTAATATTTACTTGCTCTTTAAGATCATTATATAGCATAGTGGCAGCATATTTTAAGAGTGACTGATGGATATTATTAGGAAAAGTGTTTTTTTCTTCACTTGGGGTATTTATCATACTAAAGGTTAGTTATTATCCTGTGTTCTATATTGCTGAGTATTGCTCTAATAAACTGAGATATAATTAACAAATTGAACTATAGTTTACACAAAATAGGGCATATGGGGAGTAAGAGCAGGGAAGAAAGTTTACCAAATTAAATATTTAGATTATTGTAAATTGATATTGAGACTACATTCTAAATCCTGAGAATTTGAACGTGTTTTTTCTTACCAAAGTTAGTCTAAAACATGGATGTGTTCACCAGCATTACTTGCTTTGAAAGATTGGCATCAGAAGCACATATATTCAGTAAATGTTTTTAAGGACATTAAACTCAATCTAATAATTACATGTTAAATGCAAGCTTACTAATAGAATCTTTAAAAAAAAAAAAAAAAGACTTTCCGGAGTTAAAGTCATTTCATAGTGACCAATCATGAATGGATTCAAGTGCAGCTTTTCAAACACCACCAGCAATGCTTGTTTTTTTGCCAAAAGCCACTGACTTGGGAGAACAAAGAAATCTGAATGCAGTTTGGATATTAAATTCTTAAAAAGCAATATGAGTTAAAGCAAAATCAGTCATTAAGATTCTGTAAGTTATCCTGTCTTGACAATGCTCAGATCTTCCAATAGTGGCTTATTTTGGGAGAGGCCGCAATATCTACACAGGAAATTGTTCTTCGTTATTTTATTGTTGCTATACACAATTGTTATTTAAGGGTATTTAAGTGGTATTTTTCTTGATAGAGAGGGATTATGGTTTGTGAAGAAACTAGATTTTTGTCCTCAAAAGGGTGAATATTAATATCAGTTATCATGTATAGTTCTATTTTTCTAGCAACAAGGTATCCTGACTACTTCAGTGACTTTTATAGATGACTACTTTTAAGATGGCTACCTTTTGGGCTTTGAAATAATTCATCGTTTAATGTTTCTTAAGATGAACATGCTGGCCTTTGACAGTTAACTTTTTAAAGGGATGATCTTCTGTGGTAGATGGTGTGGGTTTTTTTAGCAGAAGCCTGTTGCTGGCAATGGGCGTATTTAAGAACAGTGATTTTTCCAATGAGAATGAGGTAATTTTAGGAACACAGTTTGTAAGTTCACATTTACTCTAATGGGCCAAAACCATAACCTGCCAATTTTCAATACATCTTGACATTTTAATATTCTTACCTGATATTGTGGAATTAGATTCCTAAATTGGTAGTTACTTTAAATTTTACAATTTCTTTTTAAACATGAAATTGGGGAATTCCCTCATTGTATGGATGAATAAAAGAAAGAGAAAGCTTCAAATTGTACTGTATCATGTATGTTCCTGATTTAACACTTTAAACTACAAAACATTAAGATCTCAAAACAGTTTGTTATAGAAACCTTTCAGTAATGATACAGCAGGATAACTGGTAAAATATAGTCCATGCAATGAGGTTTTCTTTACAAATGCTCTATTGGGTCTCTTTTTTAAAGGTTGTATAATGTGTAAGACATCAACCGAATGAGGATTTTTTAAAATGATGTCTAAGCTTGGGACAAGGGCTCTTCTCCCCACCTCCAAGTACTTTGAAGGTTACAAACTCTAGGTTTCAGTTATTTCGCTTTTCATAATTTCTAAGGAGCTTGTATGTAGCAAAGTGGCACCATAGGAAGATTCTCTTTTTTCAAAGGACTTTGTCATAATAGCAAATTCAGTGGGCATTGACTCACCTTTTGAGTTTTGGCAGAGAATTATTTATTTCTTTACAATGCACTTTCTAACCCATCTTTAGCTATATTAGCATCTTTTTAAAAATGCTTTTATATTTAAGTATTGTGGGATTTAGGTGTCTTTTCTAAAGTAGCTTATTCCTTCTTGAAAGAAAATGAAGGGAATACCCTGAGTTATTCGGAGAGGTGGGCCC
Organism: Eptesicus fuscus; assembly: GCF_027574615.1. Lineage (NCBI taxonomy): Eukaryota > Metazoa > Chordata > Mammalia > Chiroptera > Vespertilionidae > Eptesicus > Eptesicus fuscus. The sequence continues at coordinate 30,564,174 of NC_072494.1, forward strand.
AATATTTAAATATGCTGTTTTCTAACAGGGCGTCAGTTTTAGGAGGTGTACCTCTCCTGCTGGCTCTTCTCTGTTTGAGCGAGATCCGTGTATTTAGAATGTGTTTAGCAACTCGTCTGTCGTCTCGGTTTAGTGAGAAGGAGGTGCTGCATGTACCTGAATTAAAACCAATCCAGAAATTTTTCCAAGCCAAATGCAGCCTTAGTGATGAGAGAGATTTAATTCTCCATTGTCACCTTGTAGCTTAGATGAATGTTTAGTTAGGTTTTTTTTTTTTGTTCTTTTTTGAAGGGCATATGCATTGTAAAAGTAAGGACTGGAGCCTACAAGAAAAAAGGTCAAAAAACTTTGTTGTATGTATTTTAACATTTTAGAAAACAATGTTTGACTAACTTAAGGTATGTAACTTAGGTAGGAAAAATTTCCACCCAGACCACCTTTGGAAAATCACAATAGGTAGGAGACTTACGTTAACATTTTGTATCTTGTTAACAGCCTCAGTGAATCTAGAACTTTTGAAAGTTGAGGGAGAAGGCCTATGAAAGCCAATGTGAAGTATTTAGTAGGCTAACTGGTGTTGAGTTGAAGATTTTTACTGTTTCTAAGCAGATATCATTTTAATGATATGTCATTTACCTGCTGTCTTAAGAAGTTCACATACATAAGTGTGGAGGATAATTCTACATTATAGATATATTTATTTTAATAGCGTTTCAGTTAAGTCATAAAACAGTGTTAAAACGTTTGGGAAGGTAAAGGGTTTTTTTGTTTGTTTGTTTTTTAAATTGAAACCGTCAAGTACAGTGTTTGACCATCTGAAATGGAAATTGTAATAGCGCTATTTTGATGTAGCTCTACCAATACTGTGTGGCAATGCTCTTTGGTTTTTACTAGCAGGCGCTGGAATATTGGGCAGTCATTCTTACTGGCACAAGAGCTTTTTGTATGTCATTCAGCTTAAACTTTTAAACCAAAAATGTTATGGTCCATTGTCTTTGGCAAAGGGATGCTGAAGGGAATGTAACATAAAATTAATATGTGGTTATTTGTAAAAGGACACAAATTGCCACCTTAGGGTTCTGCCTTGAAACAGCACAATGAAGTGTATCTGTGTATTCCGTGATTCCTTATGAAACTTCCATGTTGTGTTGTTTTGGGTCTGCCACAGCCTGTCCTGCGGGCCAGATGTGGCAGTGAAATGCTACTGTCATCTCATTAAATGCAGAAGCACATAAGATGTCTTTAGTGCTGCAACATTTTACCTAACTGTGTGTGTGTTCTATGATTGTACATTGTTTTCCAAAGCTGTTCCTCCTACCTCATCATGAGGCTTTATGGATTCGTTATGTATTATAAATGTGTTCTTTATGAGACAGACTACTGTGTTTCTTCTCATTTATTAAACGTTAAGTAGAAAAATAAATTAATTTTTAAATATCTACTTGGTTATTTTGTGCATGTGGCCTCCCCTCCTGTGCTAGGCTGGGTTATGTAGAAGAGACTGGACTTTAGGCATCGAAAGGGACATTGCAGTGTTGCTAGTGTGCAGAATGACTAGGTTACAGGACAGTGATGTGTGGAGGAAAACAAATGTGGGCAAAAATGTCAATGAAAACTGAAAAGGTAACAGTGCAAAGGCTCACCAACATGAAATAATGGCTGTGAAATTTTTTATAAGCATTTATAATTAGTGCAGCTACAGGTTAATCTACCTTTTGTACGTGCTATTGCTTATTTGTAAGCCTGGTTACTAACAAGGATTATTAACTATTTTACTTATATAAACATCTGGAACTGTTAAGAGTACATTAGTTTGGTTATATGAGTTCAGGACTATCATAATTGTAGTCTCATAAAAAATATTTTTTAAAAAGCTTATACTTCTAGCCAGGAGATAAACAGTTAAAAAAATCAATTGACAATAAATGGCAGTAGATAATAGAATTGAAAAGTGCAGTAGAGATATTCCAAAGGAGGTAAAAATCTTTGGAGAGGATTTCTGTAGGTTAAAAATGAAAGGAGGAGTAGGGGTTGAAAGGTAAGGGATGGAATAATAGCATAGATGGTTGAGGATCGAGTGGTAGGGAAGTAAAAGAGAAGGTTAGCATCTGGTTTGAATTTGGTTTTATGGGAATGGAGGAAGCCATCAATTTTTGAGTGGAAAAGTGAGAAAGTAGAAAAGGCACTGTACAGGATAGATTTGGAATGGGAAGTAGACAAAGAGACAAATCAATTACTATAGGTATTCACTGCTAAGAGCCCAAATACGCATCCCCACTCTACACATACATTCCTGTTGGTTCCACACATATGCTGTGTTCATACTTTAACATATCTGAAATCAGAATGCATAGATGCAGTCAGCAGTATAACTGCTGTTGGTCAACTTTTTTAATCTCATCATGAGACTTTATGGATTGTTATCTACGCTAATAAATCTACACTAATAAAAGAGAAAGATGCAAATTGACCGTACCTTCACGACGCCCACCAGCCAGTCAGGAGTGAGTATGCAAATTAACCCAACAAAGATGGTGGGTTAATTTGCATACATAGGCGGCCAGGGGCAGGATGCTTGCATCGTCGCAATGGCAACGACGCAGGTGTTTCACACCGCCCCAGCCACTCCGGGCCTCTGGGCAGCGTGGGAAGGAGGAAAGGTGGCTCAGGGCCAGAGCAAAGGCTGTGCTGCAGCCAGGGTAAGGAAGGCCCATTCTGCACGAATCTTCGTGCATCGGGCGTCTAGTGTATTATAACATGGTAACAGTGTTTTTAGTAGTAAGGGTTCAGAAAAGAATTCTCTGGCAGTATGGTCTTTCAAGAACTATTTGCCAACATTCCCTGAAACAATTACATATACTATGCATTTCACGTGTGGATAAAGAGCTGTTGCTTTTGAATTAGATGAAGATAATCAAGGTCAGTGACAACACTTTAAAGAAATTTCATAGGCATTTCTGAGCCTTCAGAACTGACCACCTTGTCCCTGTTCCCTCCCCACCCCCCACACTATATATAGCCTATATAGCTTTTTCCCCCCTTTTAAATTTGCTAACGATTACACCTGCATTTGCTTACTTACAAACCTGTTTCCCTTTTAGAGTATAAACTGAGGTCAGGGTGGTCATCTACATTTCATCAGGATCTAGCACAGAGACTAGTACACTGTAGTCATTCAAAGGTGTTTGGACATTGAGGCATGCCAAGGGTGGAAGAAGATACAGTAATATTAATAGCTAAAATATACTGAGCACATTACACACCAGACACATACATTTTTAAATCTAATCTGTACAAACAGGCCTATTAAATTCCCATTTCACAGGCAAGCATAGATTAAGCACCTTACCCAAAGTCATCTAGCTGGTAAGTCATGAGTCAGAACTGGATGGAGTTAATTCAGCAAGAGAACTAGGATGTAGCAAGTAGCTTGTTTTCCTGTCACTTTGAACCGTCAACAACCTACTTCATAAGTAAATTTAAAAATGAGTTATTTTTTTAAATATTCAATGAGCCGCAATAGAAAGACAAAAAAAAATGAGAAATAAATGTTAAAGAATTTGATATTTATTTTTTTAAAAACAGAGCACTTGCCAGATGAAAAAATCAGAACTTTGTTATGGCAGACTACCTGACGTTTTTAGGATTTAGGGCCTCTCTTGGTTTTCATCCAGCCTTGTGGACAAGTGCCAGTCTTTACAAACTAGTAGTGTTTTCTCTTCATGTGAGCTAAAACATAGTATTGTTTGAGGTATTAACTGTGGCTTAAATATCCTTTTGCTCTGGCAACAGTGGGTCATTGAGGGAATGAGGAGCAGAGGTGGTTGAAGTAATGTGGATGGGGACACATGGGCCATCTGCTTTTTGACAGGGGTGCTATTAGCATTTGGGTGAGACAATGGATGATAGTATGGAAGTGTCCTGGGCGTTGAACCTAGCAACGCTGGTCTTCCACGCTGCCTGGGTGACTCGTGTAAGACACTGAGACTTTCTGCTTTAGTTGCCTAATCTGAAAAATTAGGATAATAGCATTTCTCTTACAGGAAGGTTGTAAAGATTAAATCAATCTATATAAGTCACACACTTTGAACAGTGTCTGATCCTTCGTACGTGCTCAATAAATATTAGCCACGTATTTTATTCTCTTCCTATTTTGTACCTTTCCTATTCTTCCCTTCTTTCTCTTTTCTCCTCCTTCGTATTTTTTTCTCCTTTTTTCCTTTTCCCCTCTCTTCCTAAGCCAATGAGTGACCCTTACTTAGTAAGACATTGGTTAATTCCATTCTTGAGTCTTGAGCATATAGTGTTCTTTTTTTTTTGTTTAAAAATATATTTTATTGATTTTTTTACAGAGAGGAAGAGAGAGGGATAGAGAGTCAGAAACATCGATGAGAGAGAAACATCGATCAGCTGCCTCCTGCACACCCCCCACTGGGGATGTGCCCGCAACCAAGGTACATGCCCCTGACCGGAATCGAACCTGGGACCCTTGAGTCCGCAGGCCGACGCTCTATCCACTGAGCCAAACCGGTTTTGGCTATAGTGTTCTTTTTAATGGGACCACAATTCTCTCTCACAAAACTGTAGGCTTTTTCTTTTTCTTTTAGTAACTTCTGTAACAAACACTATCTGCAGGAGACAGGAATATCTTACGGGCAAACAGAAGTTTATCTAGTGATCTATGACTTATACTTCCAGAAGAAAAGAGCTTGGGGGAGCAGGAGTAGGGGTAGACCCCCAAAACAAGAAAGACAATTCCAACAATTTGTGTAGGTCTGTGGAGGGAATGGGTGTGAGGTGTTTTCCACCCACAACGGGGTTTGGGTGTGTGCTGTCTGCCCTCTTGCTGCTGGGGAGCCTGGTGGTGATTTCTGCTAAGGGCAGAGCTTGGGCCAATGTCTCTGAGGCCTTTCTCACTGAGGTGCAGGGATTTTATGAGAAGTCCTTGAAAGGGGCCGGGGTATGGCACAGTGGGAAGAATCCTGGACACGTGTGATTGTCTACTGCACTGACCCAGCAGTCCAAGAAGGCAAATTCAACGGAGACAGTGATATCCACTTCCTTTCTTCTTCCACATCTTCTTCCTCATCTTCCTCATCTTCCCCCTCTCCCTTCCCTTCTTTTTCTCCTCCTTCTTCCTCCTCTTCCTCTTCTTTTCCTTCACCTTCTTCCTCTTCTTCTCCTCCTTCCTCTCCTTTTTCTTAAAAAAAAAAAATCAATGGATAATATAATGTTTACCTATTTTTTAAAAAAAACTAGACTACTTGAGAACCTCCGAGTGCGCAGGCAGTGAGCATGCTCATGTAGGTCTGGTGAGCAGTGTTCTGAGTCAGCAGCTCAAGCATTTTTCCTGGCCACCACCAGCTGCTGTGGCTTTGGCTGCCCTTGTTTTAAATTGTGCTTTCCCTCTCTTTATTAGAACTTAGAGACAAGTCACACGAGGAACACCTAGTTGAAATATAAGTTAATGAGCAGCCAAAGAAGAATGAGTCTGCAGAATTGCTTCCTCAAGTCACTGTCCCGTTCATGTGATGACTGTTACTTTAGAGGACATGAAAGTGTCTACACGCCTCCAAAACGCAAAGTCAAAGATGCGCTGATTCCACCCCACACGGTTTCTCATTTATTGGAAGTCAAGAAGGCTCTTGCCCACAGTGTGGGATTTGTGGAGAAGGCCTTGCAAAGAGCAGCCTTCTCTCTTACCTCATTGTTTAAAGCAAAGCACTAGCATTTTTTTGTATGTGTTTTTTATAAAACCAGCTAATTTTGTTAAGTGTATGAATTAGGTTTTGAATGCACTTTTTATTTATTTTTGATGCTGGAACACATGGTAATATATCAATTCATATTTTAAAACCATATATATATGTATATATATATATATGGTTTTATATATATGTATATGTGTGTGTGTGTGTGTGTGTGTGTGTGTGTGTGTGTGTGTGTGTATTAGAGGCCCGATGCATGAAATTCGTGCAAGAGTAGGCCTTCCTTCCCCCGGCTGCCGGCTCCAGCTTCCCTCTGGCACCCGGGACCCCGGCTTCCCTCCGGCCACTGGCAGGCACCCAGGACCTGGGCTTCCCTCGCAGCCCTGGCTTCGTCCAGAAGGTCTTCTGGTCTAATTAGCATATTATGCTTTTATTATTATAGATGTGTGTCTATTTAAATATGTTTCTATAACTGTTTTTTTCTTGCTCAAATAAATAAATCAGTTGAACAACGTATGCCACGGTTGTTTTAAAAAGCATCTTTATTGTTGAAAGCATTACAGATGTCCCCTCCCCCACCACTGAACCCCTCTACCCTACTCCCGCCCGCTCCCCAGGACTTCACTGCACTATTGTCTGTGTCCATGGGTTATTGTGCCACTTTTTTAAACAGTGAAAAGTTGAAATGGGAGATCACATTTGAAAGGAGCTTATAGAACCATTTTTGTGACATATTGACCTAAAATAAAAATAGTGTTTCCTGTAAATCACCTACACTGTGCAAAAGTGACCAAGTACCAGGACCCGGTGCCACATAAGAACCTGGCGGCGCTGGGGGATGAGATTACACTTGGCTGTGAAAGGCTGTGGCAAGTCGCCAGGCGGGGAAGGTGTGGGTCACCCCTTGGGTTCTCAGCTGTCCCTGTTCTTCCCCGGTGGCAGGAGCAGAGCCTTGGAGAGAAAGTAAAGGGACATTGTGGGCACCTCGTCCCCATGAGGGCCCAGCATTGTATGTGCACAAACCCACTCCATCTGGTGTGGTGGGTGGGGCACGGGTTTTTGGAGACAGACACTTGGTGTGGTGAGGGATGGTTACTAGACTTATCCTGATCATCACCTTGTAAGGAATAAAAATGTTGAGTCATTAGGTTGTACATCTGAAACTAATATACTACTGCATGTCAAGTATAATTAAAAAAAAATAAATAAAGAGAGAGTGAGAGGGAGAGAACCCGCTTTCTTCTCCAAAGCAGGTTTTTCTCATGTTCGGATTTCCTCCTAATCAGTCACCAGCCTAAAACCGGGGGTTGAAGCAACCCTGAGGAGCAGGGCTGGCTTCGTGGTGTGCTGATTTGTTGTGTAATAGCAATGACTGCCTTGGTGACTCAGCAGGGTTCTGTGCATGAAAGTCAACCCAGTGGTGACAAGCTCCAGCCCTAAGGCCTCCCAGCTCCTGGGATCCTCCACAAGGTGAAGGCAAGGGCCATTTCCCCGAGCCTGATCTGGATGTCTGGATTCCTGGAGAATGAGAAAAAGCTTTATCTCAGAAGTAGAGATCTTCCAGTTTGATTTTGCCTCCCTGGGGGAAAAAAAAAAAAGAGCCTGATGAATACAATGGGCGAGAACATGGACTTTGCAACTGGAGAATTGGTTTAAGTGCACGCTCTGGCATTTACGAGTTATGTAACCTTGAGCAAATTATTGACCTGCAAAATGAGAACATTAGTATTTATGTCTTAGGAGACTGCGTTCACGTGTGGTGATGTAGGGAGCATGACTAGCACAGTGCTAGCATTTAGCAGAAGCTCAATAGATGGTTGTAGAGATGATTTTTACCCTCTTGAGCCCTGCCATGCTATCAGAACAGCCATCCCACTACTCTGTCCAATTCTCAATTCTTATCCAAATATTGATTACATTCAGAATTGAAACTGAAAATGGGCTGCATGATCTCCATAGGCAAAGTAAACGTGCATTGGAGAAACTAGGCTGGGCGTCAGGTGGAGCCGTATCAGATAAACTGGTTTAAATTTATGGTTACCAGCCCTGACCTTACAGAGAAGGAGTTGGGTGTCTTTCCCCTTTGACCTTGGAATGTCATGTTCTTGTGCAATTCCCTAAGTCTATCATTTGCAGGTGGATTCTGGTGAATGGAAACCTCCTTTGAATGGGACAAGAGAGACCGCTATTTCAAGAAAATCTGCAGGTGTGTGTTTTAAGAATGTACATTCACTCTCTCCTAATGGTGCGGGTTGCTAATCCAGACTGCTCATGTTTTGGTATGTGTATCTTTGTGTTTGCAGAATCAAATACTTCTGTGGCTCTCCATGGAGTCATAGAGTCAGAGGTTTTTTCACTAGAGTTTTAATTTCCCCAGATCCCCAGGATTTGTAGGGGGTGGAGGGAAGGTCACTGGCCACAGATTAAACTTTTCTGGGGGGGAAACCAGGTGGGGTAACAGAGGTCACTGAGTGTGTGCTAATCATAAGCAATTGAAGGCCTGCAGAGATGGCGAAGCCACACGCCAGCTGCCTTCCCCTCTGACTCAAGGCACCTCTTGTCAAAAGCAATCTACTCAGCTCTGGGGCTTTAAGAAATAAACATTTTTAATTACACAGTTTATACCCAGATGCATTCCCCTAGTAAGCAATTGAAATAACACTGATAAGGCTCAAAGAAATTTCCCCCTATTTGATTTCTAGTTTTAAAAAATAGTGGATTTTGAGTGTATCAAAAGTCTTTTTTTCTATTGTTATGATCATAAGTTTTGTTTTTTAATCATTGCTCCCCTATGATCCTCAATTTGGTATGTAGCTTCAAAACCTTTTCCTGTGTGTGTGTGTGTGTGTGTGTGTGTGTGTATACACATATGTATATAGATTATATGTATGTGTATGTATACATATATTTTTAAACTCTTTTTTTTTTAAATATATTTTATTGATTTTTTACAGAGAGGAAAGGAGAGGGATAGAAAGTTAGAAACATCAATCAGCTGCCTCCTGCACACCTCCGACTGGGGACGTGCCCGCAACCAAGGTACATGCCCTTGACCGGAATCGAACCTGGGACCTTTCAGTCCACAGACCGACGCTCTATCCACTGAGCCAAACCGGTCCTGGCTATATTTTTAAACTCTTACAAATTTGTGTGAAGTATATTCTTTTCCTATGTGTATGCATATGTATATATTAATATGGGTATTAATATCAATATTTAAGCTACATACATATGTATATATGTTACTATATAATTAATACCTATATTAACTTATGCAGGATTTTCCATGGAGAGGGTTTCTCAGCTGAATCATTTTGCAACTTGCTCTTTTACTCAGCAATATGTAGTTCATAGAGACCTGTTTTTTCATTTGGAATTGATGGGTAGTGTTCCCTAGTGATGAGTTTATTTGGCGGGGCCCCTACTGATGGATATTTAAGGTGGTCCAGCTTCTCACTCTTGGAGACAATGAACATCTTTAACCATGTTTCCTGTACACATTGGTCTGCCTGTATAGGAAGCTGCTTTTAAAAAGTGTCATGGGGTTTGTGCAATTTAAATTTAAAAGATACTGCTGAATTGCCTTTCTAAGTGCCAGTTTCAATTCCCACCAACAGCGCATGAGAGTACTTGAAAACTTTTCATATTATTAAACTAAGATTTTTGTCAAAAGTTTGTGGTACTTTAATTTGGTTTTAATTTGCATATACCTGAATAGCAGTAAAGTGGAGTATCTTTTCATGTCTTTATTAGCCACCAATATTTCCTCTTCACTGAATTTCTTATTCAAATTCTTTCCATAGCTTTCTCATTTGGGTTGGTTATCTCTTTTATACAAATGTGTAAGAGTTTTTAAAATATATTCTTGATACTAATTATTTGTTTCTCTTAGGCTGTTGCTTTTTGTTGAACTTTGTTTATGGTATCTTTTTATACCCAGAGAATAGGCCATGTAAGGACACAGCAAGAAGAGGGCCAGTTGCAGGCCAAGGAGAGAGGCCTCAGGAGAAATCAAATTAAATGTGATACTATTAAGTCTTCCAATCCGGGAGCATGGGATTCCATGTCATCTGTGTTGATATTACCAAGAGTGGCGACCAAATTTATCAAGGGTTTAGTTCTAAACATTTTTGTTTGTTTTTGCTTACTTGTTTTTACATTTTTATGCACCTGAATATCGAGATAACACAAAAATATACATACAAATAGATATACATAGGTACATACATACATACATACTCTTGTGTATGTACACACACAGACACACACATATGTATTTCATCTTACTACTTCTTGAAACTCACTTATTCCTCATGGATTCACTTTTCTTCTTATTGGAATACATTTTTATTTCAGAGAGGTCTAATTTGGCTGGACAAGGAATTTTTATTATTTTCCCATTAACATCTTATTTAATCTTTGCAAAAACCCTTAAAGGAATCCCTGTTTTGCAGATGTAGCTATAGAGGCTTGGGGAAGCGAAGTAACTTGCCCAAAGCCACATGGTTAACACAAGGCAAACTGGGGTTCAAACCCAACTCCTGCTTGTTTCAAGATCAGACACCGAGGCACTTTCTAAAATGCCAGGCTAACGTAGGCAAGTTGATAAGAAGGCACTCAATTGTCAATTTCCTTCTGTCTTGTCTTCCTCTTCTTCCTTTTTCCAACAGTGGACAGAGATCTCTCTCCCCGTGTGTGAATCTATCAGCCAGTGAGTCAGGTTCTGTTTAGATCCTCATGAGTAGGAACTGGGAAAGGAGGAACTTTTCTTGGATCAGGAGATGGTGGGAATGGTGGGTGGGCATGACTGCCGAGCTGGGCGACCCTCGGAGGGGCTAGAGAGGGTTCCCCTGGATTACTGATTCCCTTGTCTGGCCTGTGACCTTTCAGGGGGTTCCCTCCTGTCTGGGCTCCTCTGTCACCAGTTGCCCTGAACTTGTCAACAGTAGCCTGACACGGGATCGGCCTGTAACCTGTGGTTTGTGACAGCACAAACCTGGCTGCCCCTGGCTCAGCCTGACACTCTCCACAAGGCCCTGCAGCCTCATCCATTGGGGTGCGCCTGGCATGGCCACCAGAGAAGGGCCCGGAAGGTCGGCAGCTGGCAAGAATCCTGCAACCCAGCACGTGAGAAGGTGGGAAAGAATCCTGAACTCCTGGGCACCTGGGGATGGAGCATTCTGCCTTACTAGCTGTGCTTTCCCTCCTCCCTTCCTTGGCAAAGCTGAACGATTAGGTGCATTTGGGCAGCAAAGTCAAAATTAATTTCGCCTCCCTCTGCAATGAAAGTCCAGGGAAGGGAGGGGCCCTTGAAAGGTATTTCCACCTTGGCTTAACTTATTAGGTTGGGAGAAGTGGACTTTTTGTTCTCCTTGGTAAGGTTATTAAAACCCTCAAGGAATGTACAGAAGGCAAATTTAGTTTGAGCAGCCCAGTAGGCCAACAAGACTGAATAACAGTCTAGTTGTTTGTATGGCTGGAGTATTGGTAAGAGGGAGTTTTTGTGTGTTTTTTTAAATATATTTTTATTGATTTCATAGAGGAAGGGAGAGGGAGAGAGATAGAAACATCAATGATAGAGAATCATTGATCGGCTGCCTCCTGCACGCCCCACACTGGGATGGAGCCTGCAACCCAGGCATGTGCCCTGACTGGGAATTGAACCATGACCTCCTGGTTCATAGGTCGACGCTCAACCACTGAGCCACGCCAGCTGGGCGGTAAGAGGAAGCTTTTGACTGAGGGCTGCCCCAGGCCTGAGCATCCTGGCTCTTGGGGGCTCCATCCTGACAGGGTCTGTGGGTGGCTTCTGCTCACCACTCAACCCCAATGCCTTCCTGTGCCTAGGCGGCTCCTCACCCACTGTCTGGGGGACTGAGGAGCTCAGCTGGCCTCTCGCCACTTGGACTTGATCGCGGCTGAAATCCCTTCAGGTTCGGGAGTGCAGGGGGAAAAGGAGGGTTGAGGCTGGGGGACAGGGAGGTGGGAGAATGGCACCTCTGGTGTGTTCTGCTCTGATGCTCTCTGGAGCAGTGAGGCCTCAGCAGGGCGAGGTTTGGAGGAAGGAGACAGTACTGCAACCTGTCGCTGGAAAGGGTTTGACTGAGCAGCTGATTCCGAAGCACAGGGCTGATGAGCCTTCATTACAGCCCCACGTGGTACCGAGTATTGTCAAAATGGAGAGCCCTCCTTAGTCCTAGAGGCCCTGGTCCCTTCTAAGTGGGAGAGGCCTTTCTAGACAACAAATTCCCTTACCTCCCCACACTCAGCCACACAGAGGCATGAATTGCTTTTCTAGGCGAGGTGTTCTCCCTTCTGGAGCCCAGGGAGCTTTTCCAGACAATCATGACCATGTTATCCCTCCTCCAGATCTTAAGCAAGACCTACAAGCCGGCTGGTCTGGCTCCTGCCCACCTCTCAGCCTCACCTAACACTCATGACCTTTACACCTAGTCATTACATTGATGTAACACATAGATTATTGAATGCCTTCCATCTGCCGGGTATTGTTCTAGGCGTTGAGGATACTCCTGTGAAACAAATAAAGTCCCTGCCCTCATAGCACCTACATTCTATTAGGAGAAGGCCGGTAACATGTATAGCAAGTTAGCCGGCAGTAAGAATTCAGGGGAAAAGCAAACTAGGGAAGGGAGAAGGGGATCCTGCTTTATAAGGCCGATCCAGAAAAGCTTCCCTGATAATGTGCCACGTGAGCAAATGCCTAAGAGAAGAGAAAAGGCAAGTCAGACACCTGGGGAGGGGCATGCCAGGTAGAGAGAAAGGCAAGTGCAAAGGTCCTGAGGTGGGGACATGCTTTCCACGCTCAAGAACTACAGGGAGGCCTGGTTGGTGTGGCTTGGTGGGTGAGTGTCAACCCATGAACCAAGAGGTCACGGATCAATTCCTGGTCAAGGGCACATGCCCAGGTTGCAGGCTGGATCCCCACGAGGCAGCCGATCAATGATTCTCTCTCATCACTGCTGTTTCTATCTTTCTCCCTCTCCCTTCCTCTCGGACATCAATAAAAAAAATAAATACATACATCATAAAATAAAATTTTAAAAAAGATACCCCAACCCCCAAAATAACCCTTTGTTGTTGTTAATAGTTCCCTAGTCCCACCCTTCTCCCTATAAACACCTTTCATTTTTGTATAAACCCTTGGAGCACCCTTCTAGTTGCTAGATGGGATGCTGCCTGATTCGGGAATCACGTAATAAAGCCCATCAGATCTTCACACTTACTGGGTGTTATTTTGTTTTTTAACACCGCCCACCAGAGGGTGTTTGTACCTGCTGACCCATGTGAAGTGCTCTGCACCGAAGCCTCACCCTTTACTCAGGTAGCTCCATCGACCCTTCCTAATGAACATCGTTCCCGTCATCCATTGCTGCATAACAACCTGCCGCAAAATGTGGTACAAACAACAGCCATTTTAGTACGGTCAGGAATTCGGACAGAGCACCGTGGGGGTGGCTGGTCTCTCATCCACATGTCTGGGGCCCTCCTCTGGAAGACTGGAGGAGCTGGGGGTGACGTGGATGGTTGAGGACTGGAATCATCTGGAGACAATATTCACTCCAGTGGACGAAAAAGGGGCTCTATAATAAAGCTGACGAGTCCAGTGAGCGAAACTACCCACAGGGAGGGAGATCTGATCCTAAATTCCTAACCGCTCAGGTCAAGGTGGGTAGGCACGCCTTACTCATCTAACTTCTTTAGCAAAAGGTTTGTCCTCGCCTTAAGCAAGCCCTGACCATTGTTCTCGTGCATCTAGGTTAACACACCTTGGAAATGCCAAAGCAATCTTCTTCTTCAGACCCTTCAGCGATGTTGGATGTTCTTACATCGGCCCTCACGTGTTTAGTGCCTGGGCTGGGCTGGGCTCAGCTGGGACGGTGGACTAGAGTGCCTGCCTTATAGCGAGGTGGTACCAAGGCAGCCGGACTTCTCCCCTGGTGGCTCAGGGCTCCGGAAGTGTGTCCCCGGGAACAAAGCAGAAGCGTGCGGCCTTTCATAGTCTAACCTCTGAAGACTCTGGACTCTGTTGGCTTGAAGCGGGCACAAGCCACCCAGGTCCAAGGGGAGGGACCTAGGTCCTACCTCTCTATGGGAGGGCATCCGCCTTCTAAGTCAGGCTCCTTCATGACATATTTTCGTTTTTTTCAATATTCTTATCTGTTTGTATGTATTCGCTATGGTGACCACTTGAGTCAAGGCTTGCAAACTCAAATGCATGACGACCGCAGCCAGGCCGGGAAAGGAAGCTGCCCGGGTGCAGGAGATGACAGAGCGAGGCTAGCCAGGGATTGCTCACGCTCTCTGAAGTGGGCAGCCACTTCTTGGCACCAGCTCGTTGTTGTCCCGAGGGGAAGCATGCCCAGTATTGCCAGAGCTCCCCCTTGTCCAAGAAAGGCCCAGAACCAGAACTAAGGGTGTTTGTGAACCAATGTCCCGTATCAAAAAGGCTCTGCAGGCCAACGGCCTCGCACACCGTGGGCTCAATAAGGAATTGTGGATGACATGAAAAAGTTCCCTGAGGTCCTCTCACACGCATCGCCATTGAGGAATGGGGGTGGGGAGCTCCCACCCCTTGGTTGGGAGCGGTAGGGATCATGGGGTAAGACGAGGAACGTAGACTCCTACAGCGGCCTGGCGTTTAGCATGATCCACAGAGCAGCCCAAAGGGCAGGTCACTCGGCCCCTACTTTGCTTTATTTTTCTTCTAAATCAGTGGTCGGCAAACTGCGGCTCGCGAGCCACATTCGGCTCTTTGGCCCCTTGAGTTTTCAGCAAAGGCCAGCTTAGGAGTATCCTAATTAAGTTAATAACAATGTACCTGCCTATATAGTTTAAGTTTAAAATTTTTGGCTCTCAAAAGACATTTCAGTCGTTGTACTGTTGGTATTTGGCTCTGTTGACTAATGAGTTTGCCGACCACTGTTCTAAATGCTTAAAGTGATCTGAGATATGTAACTGATTGGCCCTCCCACACAGGTGAAATCTCACTTGTTTTGTTTGCTTTGTACCCAGAGCCCGCGATAGCAGGTGCTCGGCCGATCCTTACTGAAGGAAGCTCAAGTGGGTGTTGCAGGTGAGGTTCAGGGGCCAAACACCTTGTGCTACGTGCCTTGTAAGGAAGTTGGGATGAAAACCACACAAACTGGTGCAAAAGCACGAGCACAGTTGGCCCTTTGCTATAAAAGTCCTTCCTCGACGTGCTCCAGAGCCACGCTTGTGAAAAACGTGCCTGCAATTTAAAAGCGCATTTCTCAAAATCAGCTTCCAGCCACGATATTATAGGAAAGAAGGGGATTAAGGGATTAGGGTAATCCTTGGGAGACATGACAAGCTTCATGATTCCTGCCTAGTTCAGGCAAAACTGGGAATATTTAAATATGTGATTTAAATGCAGAACCTTGGGATGGGGGCGGGGGGAGTGAGGAGTGGGGTTCTGGAACCCAGGCCGGGGTGGGGAAGGGAGGCCTGGAGTTTCATAGCAGCGGAGACTGCTCTGCTTTTCCTGCTTTTGTTTTAAAGACATTTGCAAGTGTCACCCTTCTCCGGGGCGGAGCTCACCTGGCGCTGCTGGCTGGGAAGTCAGAAGTTTTATAGGGAAGCAAGGGTATGGGGTGCGGCGCCAGGAAGCGCAGACACAGCACACCGAGGCACCTCTCCAGACGATGGCTTCAATGTACAGGCGCTCAGAGGTGACCAGCCATCCTCCCGCACTGCCCACGGATGCCAGAGATGCCGGGACCCAGAGGCGGCAGCCTGTTGTGACACCATTGCCCTGGCTGGTTTGGCTCAGTGGATGGAGCATCGGCCTTCGGACTGGCGGGTCCCAGGTTCGATTCCGGTCAAGGGCATGTACCTTGGTTGCGGGCACATACCCAGTAGGGAGTGTGTAGGAGGCAGCTGATCGATGTTTCTCTCTCATCGATGTTTCTAACTCTCTATCCTTCTCTCTTCCTCTCTGTAAAAAAGCAATAAAATATATATATTTTAAAAAAATAAATAAATAAAAAAGAAAGATCTGGGGAGAGAAAGCAAGCCCCACGCAGAGAAATGCACATCCGGTCTTTTTTCTATGGAACTGGGTTTCGACCCCAGAGTTCCCTGACCCCCAAACCCGTCCTCTCTCCATGGGTTTTGCTGATTAACCTTGTCTTTTTGTATCACCAGTTGGTATTTCTAGTAAATGTCACTCATTTCTCAGACAGCAAGACGGCAGGACAGTTTCGAGGGTGCCCCCTCAAATCACACACAACATCTTTCCGACCTGCTGGCCACCCCAGGCAGAGTTCCAGCGGCAGCTCTGGACTGTGGCCCCTGGTCTGGATGCTGCCTATGAAGAGGGACCATGGTGGCCCAGCCAGTGTGGCTCAGTGGTGGAGCATCGACCTATGAACTGGGAGGTCACAGTTTCAATTCCCTGTCAGGGCACATGCCTGGGGGGTTTCGGGCACGATCCCCAGTGGGGGGCTGTGCAGGGGGCAGCTGATCAATGATTCTCATCACTGATGTTTCTATCTCTCTCCCTTCCTCTCTGAAATCAATAAAAAAATATATTTAAAAAACAATAATAAAAAAGAGGAACCATGGTGTCAGCTGGCCACCTGGCTACTGGCACCTTTAACAGTGCTTGGCACCCAGTGGACGCTCAAGAAGTGGGTGTTGGGGAGTGTTAACCATTAGTTAGCACCCGCTGGGTGCCGGGAACAGCGCTGAATTCTTTGCGAACATGATCTCGTTAACCCTTACGACAACCCTGAGAGGCAGCAGAATTTTCCTCCTTACAAAAGAGGAAATTACAGTTTGGGGAGCACCGTGGACTTGTCCCCACTCACCGACCTAGTTAGTGGCGGAGCTAGGATTTGAATGGACTCACTGTGCCTCCAACCGCAGCTCCTGTGGCATAAAACCCTCGGGGGGGGTGGGGAGGGGCGGTGTATGTGTACGTGCGTGGGGTGGGGCGATATTTACGTTGCTGCATCCAGTGCTGAGGGCGTCCAGATCAAGGCAGGCACCCTTGGGTCTGGGTGTGAGAGTGGGACTCAGGAGGGAGGCGTCTGGAGAAGCTGTGGGGAGGAGTGAAGGAGAGGAAACAGGTCGGGGCAGTAGGTGGTGCACACTGCAGGTGAGGTGACATGGGCAGGCTGGGTGACCAGCTCAGCTGGGCCTGTCCAGTTGTGGGGACAGGAGAAGGCGGAGGGAGGGGCCCTGTGCAGAGGTCACAGCCGGGCCTGTCAGCGCTCAGCCTGACCCGAGTGGCGGCTGTTGTTTTTAGATGGATCAGTCAGACTTGCCCCAGCAGCTTCCTGCTTCCTAAGGCCTTCCCGTCCTTGTTCCCAAGTCACTGGGCTAAGAAAATACAGTGTGCCCACCTGGCCAACTTCCCAGATCGAGCCCCATGAGGTCCCAACACACAGTGATGTGAGAGAGGAGAGAGGAATGACCTGTTCATTCTGAAATCCAACATTTACTGAGCATCTACTATGTGCTAGGTACCAACCCAGGTGCTTGGGATGCTGAGTGACCAAAAAGCGACCCTGCCTCAGGTTGCTGCTCATGGGGGCTGGGCGGGCAGTGCCTAACATGAGAAAGAAGTAAACTGGATAACAAAAGGCTGTGAAATAAAGACAAAGCCGCCCGGCCAGTGTGGCTCCGTGGTTGACCATCAACCCCTGAACCAGGAGGTCATGGTTCAATTCCCGGTCAGGAGTCAGGACACATGCCCAGGTTCCAGGCTTAATCCCCAGTAGGGGGCGGGCAGGAGACAGCCAATCAATGATTCTTTCTCATCGTTGATGTTTCTATCTCTCCCTCTCCTTTCCTCTCTCTGAAATCAATAAAAACATATTAAACGTATTTTTTTTTTTAAAAAAAAAAAAGACAAAGTAGAGCAGAAAAGGGGGGCCAGGAGTGCCTGGGGGCTGGGGCTGGGGCTCGTTTTGGCTGCAATCTCAGCAGGGCTGTCAGGGAAGTGAAGGAGTTAATCGTGCAGTTCCCGTGAAAGAGGGGTCCAGGTGGAGGGAATGACCAGGTGGAAGTGCTGCGGCCCGAGGGCACAAGCCGGTGTCTGAGCAATCGCAGGAGAGCAGGAGCTGGAGAGGAGCGGGCAGTGGCGGGGAGCAGAAAGAGATGAGGATGGCGGCATCAGGAGCCGGAGAACAGGGACCCTTTCTGAGCCCAGACGTGACATGACCTGGCTTCTGTGTGTAAAGGACCCTCCTGCTCTGAGAGAAAGAAGGAAATGGAGACCAGCTGGAGCCTGGCAGGATATGCAGGTGAGAAAAGACGGGGGCCAGGGGCAAGGTGAGGCCGTACAGATGGAGGGCGGTTGGACTCTGGATATAGTGGAGGGAGGAGCCAATGGGGTCTCCCGGTGATTGGATTTGGGGAATGGGATAAAAAGAGGAGGGAAGGAAGACCGTGGGTATTTGACTTGAGCAGCCATTACTGAACAGGCAGAGCCCAGAGCAGGTTTGGGAGGGAGGAGCAGGATCCATCGCGTCTGGCATATTGGTCACTCCAGCTGGACGGGCCGGGTGGGCAGTTAGGCCCGTGAGTCAGGACTGCCCGGAGAAAGGTCTGGACTAGAGCTCGGAGGTGTTGCCTACAGACGGTGTTTAAAGCCATGAGCTGCACAAGGTCACGGCTGACCTGAGCGGTGGTTGTGAGGGTGTGTGGGCGCAGACAGAGGAAGGACAAGGGCTGGGCCTCCGGGACTCCGGGGTCGAAAAGCCCCAAAGAGGAGGAGCCACCCGGAAAGTAGCAGAAAACCTGGAGGGCTGGTGTCCTTGAAGCCACGAGAAGAGAGAGCTCCAAGGACGAGGGAGGGGACAGTGGTATCAGCTTCTGAACGGCGGCCAGCTGCGCTTGCTGTGCCCGAGCGGCCAGTCCCCGCTCTATAGAATAGGAGTCACGATGCCCACCCCCAAGGGGTGCGATGAAGATGAAGTGAAATCACGTACCCGAGACATAGGGCACTTGGTTGGAAAGCTCTTCCCAAATGGGAGTCTCTGTGGGAGAATCCATACAGATAATAATGAAAAAGAAAGTGAAATTCTATCCATGACGATGATGATGTTCATGCCTCAGAAAAGCATGTTGGAGGCAGGCCCCTGTGGTTGGGAGGACCCCCTGGCTGAGTGCAGGATGAACTGAGTGGCCAGGGGACCGGGAGGGCTCCCATGGTTGGGGGGATTCACAGAGAGGGGGTACTGGATGTGGAGATCTGGGGGCTGGGGGAGGAAGGACACCTGTGTGAGGAGGATGTCACAGGGGCAGAGTAGGGACTGGTGGGGCCTGCTTGATGAGTAGGCTGTATTGGTGTGTGTGTTCAAGGAACAGGGACGGTGGGCAAGAGTGGACAAGGGGGGCAAGATGGGATGGCGTTACACAGTGACCATATGCAGTAAACCAGCAAGCAAGCCGCCATCCCTGTGGGTTAGTGTCCAGCCCTTGTACAAACCCCGCACCCCCACGCCCTCCCCCAGAGCAGCCTCCCCACCACTCTGCATTGCAATGGCCTTGTTGGCTGTCTCCGACGTAGCGCCCCGGTTTGGGGGAGGCACTCGTGGTGTGCAGGAGGCTGGGGGAGAGGGTCCCCTGGGCCGTGCAGAGCGAGTCCCCCCCAGCACAGAGCCCAGCTCC
Source organism: Eptesicus fuscus (assembly GCF_027574615.1). Classification (NCBI taxonomy): domain Eukaryota; kingdom Metazoa; phylum Chordata; class Mammalia; order Chiroptera; family Vespertilionidae; genus Eptesicus; species Eptesicus fuscus. Next base: position 30,583,541 of record NC_072494.1, read on the forward strand.
CCGAAGGCTCCCAGTGACTGGACTGAACGCAGGCTTGCCCCCGGGCTGCTGTGCTAAGGCCCGCCTCAGGGCCTGTGGGGCCCATCAGTGTTCTTGGGAAGCCCCCCCCGTAGGACTCTGAGGTCCAGGTGCTTAGGGGGACCCGCGGCTTGTCCCCGCTCCCAGGCCCGGCCGCAGGTCCCAGGCACAGGAGGGCTGGGCTCCCTGCAGACACCACTCCAGGCACAGACGCCACCCCAGGTGGCAGTTTCCTCACCCTCTTCTCTGACCTTGGGGCCTTCCGGTTCCTCCCTGCGCTGGCCTCCCTCGTGCTCAGATAAGGAGCTATTTTTGCTGTGCACCCCTCCCCCACCTGTCCCTCCAGTGCCCTGAGCCCATGTGTGTGGCTTTCTCAGAAGGAGATTCCTAAAAGGCCCTGCCCTTCACAGACAGGCAGGGGGTCACCTCAGGCCAGGGGCACACGGGAGCCTTTATCGGCCTCCTCCGTGCCGGTCCTCCGACGCTGGGAGACGTGGGTGGTGAGGCCAGGGGCCAGGGCTGCCGGAATGAAACAGGAGGCCCCGTTACATCTCAACTGCACACGAGTCATGAGTAATTTTTTACCATAAATATGTCCCATGCAATATTTGGGACAAAATTATACTGAAGAACCATTTTCTCGTTGATCTGAAATTCAAATTCAACCCCATGTCTTGCTCTTTATGTTGTTTTTGTTGGCTTGTTTTGGGGGTAAATCTGGCAACCCCACTGGTTGCTGGGCTTCCCCACCTTCGAGCTGCGTGCACCTCTCCGAGGTCCCCTTCCCGCGAGACTGGGGGAAGCATGAGATGGCCAAGAGCTTGGCGTAAGGGACAACAGTTATTATCGTCCCTGGCTGGGATCCCGCAGCCGGAAGGCAGAGGGCCGGCATTCACCCTCCAGGTTCAGGTGCCCCGGGCTCTCAAGGACACACACAGCCTGCTGCACACTCCGTGCGTCCGAGCCCACCCAGCCCTTGAGGAATGTGGGCAGAGGCTGGAGGAAGGCTTAAGGAGGCACGTTCTGGTCTGGACACCCGGAATTCTCCAGAGAGGAGCCCTGTGGGATCAAGGAGGAGCGGGAGGAGCCAACATGCATTCTGTGCCTAGCACACACCTGGCATTTTGTTCTCTAACGCAATCCTCACCCAAACTGCTCCTTTCCCTTTGGCAGCGAAAGATAAACTCATGGCAACCTAAGAAAGGGCCCTTGCTGCTCCCCTGTCGGGACCAGGGTTCCTGCAGCCGACTTCAGGGCTCGCTCCGACCCTCCCCTTCCCAGGAGGCCTGGGGACACGGAGCGCCATGAAAGCGGGTTTTTCCAGCCTGTTTTGTTTGCTGACCCTTTCCCTCTGCCTAAGACAGAGCCCTGTACACATCTGTTGAATGATGGGAAGGCACTGATAACAACAATGGCAGCCGGCGTGCATTTAGCACTTACTTTGCCCCCGAGGTGTCCTAAGCACACGTATTCATTCCCCTGTCTTCGCCACGACACCACTAGGAAGCAGAGAGCAGGCACAGAGGAGGCAGTAACTTGCCCCCGGGTCACACAGCTAGTAGGTAATAGTTTAGATCTGGCTGGCCTGAGTTCCCAGTGGGACCACCTGTTTTTAATCCCCAAGGATATGTTTCCAATGATTTTAGAGAGAGAGGAATGGAGAGAGAGAGAGAGAGAGAGAGAGAGAGAGAGAGAGAGAGAGAGAAATGGATGTGAGAGAGAAACATCCATTGGTTGCCTTCCATGTGCACCCCAACCTGATGGGGAATCTCAGTGTACAGGACGTGCTCCAACCACTGAACCACCCAGTCAACAATCTTTCACACGCTCCGCAGGTGTCCATGGCCCTGGCACCTGCTCCTTCTGGCCCCCTTGGTGGCAGCCCTCCCATGCCTCTTGCTTCTTCACTGCTGACGTGACCTCCTTGAGGACAGGGGCGTCTCCTTCCTCTTCCTTTCCTCGGTGCCCATTACAGGGCCCCCTCTCCACTTCCCTGGCTGGCTTGTACCACAACCCCGGGAGGTGGGAAGCACAGGTACAATCACCTTCGCCCCCATTTACCACCAAGGGAGCAGGCTCAGAGAGGTGACGACGTGTCGCAGCAGGAAGAGGGGGCAGGAAGCAGACCTGGGCCTCCTGAGTCAGCACTTTGCTGGCCGGGGGGGAGCCCGCTGGGGCGGGGACCGATGCTCTCCAGTCCATGGGTTCTGGCTGCTGCCTGAGGTTTTGGGTGGGGGGAACCACCACCTGTTAGAAGTGGGCAAAGGCAAAATACAGGCATGACGTGGAGGGTGGGGTGCGGGGGTGGGGGGTGGGGACTGGACTCAGGGATCCAGCCCAGCTGTTTCAAAGGAGGCTGTGGGGGCTGCCGCTTGGAGCTAGAAAGGGTGGGTGGTGAGACGCCTTTCCCAGCCTCTGGTGCGTGTCCGCCAGGTGTGCTTCAAAGCCAACAGAATGCAAAGCGGGGCGAATTTAGCCTGTGGTCGCTGCTGTGGCACCGGCCCGCTGCCCGGCCTCTCCGGGTGAGGAAACCCCCTTATGGGGTTCCCTCTGAGTGGGGAATGTGTTCCTTGGGGGCAGGTTGGGAGGGTTGGTTTGCAATGAACAGAAAACCTGGAGACTCACGGCTCAAGCAAGGAAAAGGCAGCCAGTTTCCAGGAAGAAATATATCTCAGCTGGAAGCAGAAGGTCTTTATGTCTGTCCTTCTCACTGGCCATCGAGGGTGTTCTGTGGATAAATTTATACTGGAACCTGGGAGTAGTGGGGAGAGGCTATATTCATTCATTCATTCATTCATTCATTCAGCAGCTATTCATTACAATTCCACTATGTACCAAGCACTGAGCTAAGTGCTGAGAATACACTGGGGACAAGGTACCTGTCCACTTTGAACTTTCAGTTTAACGGGGACAAAATATTAAAGGAGCCTTGCTGTTACTGCATCACTGTTAGCTGTCAGTGCCCTGAAGGAAAACCCCTGGATGCCATGAGAGGATAAAACGAGGAATTTTAGTCTGGGAGTCAAGGGAGGCTTCCTGGAGGAAGTGGCATTTAAGCGGAGTCCTGGAGGGGTGTCTAAGAGTTCATTTGGCAGCTTGCTTCGAGTAGGGAGTCAGAGGGGCTGAGCAACACGCATTCCAGGCCCAGGGAGTGGCCCGGGGCCAAGACCTTGAAACAAAGGCGTGTAGCTTCTGCGTGAAGGTCATGCATGAAGGGCTCCCGAGTGGCTGGTGGCTGGACTTTAATCTGGTTGGGAGGCACAGCCCCTGCCTGCCACACTCGCGGGTCCGACGGGGAAAACAGTGGAGTTGAACCGTGCGAGCCGCAGTCCACCCGCAGCAGACACGGAGGTCTGAAGTGGGGGTGTTTGCACTGAAGGCACAAGCTAGCTGGGAAAGGCGTGTCTTGAGTTTTGAAGGCGGGCCGTGCCCTGAGTTGGCAGAGGTGTAGGAGTCTGAAGAGCTGTGAGCAAGGCCGAGGAAGTGGAACGAGCATACTTGAAGTGGGAGGTGGGTGAATGACTCCATTTGGGTGTGTGTCTGCCTCTCCAATCAAGCTGAATAGCTTACTCTTTGTTTCGCAACCAAGCAGCCCGATCGATCCCATTTAATCCATAGAAACAGCCCTTTGAGATAGGTAAGACCATCCCATTTACCGACACACAAAAAGAGGAGTTCAGAGGAGTAGGCGACACAGAGGAGAGGTGATAGGACCAGGAGTCAAACAAAATGTGCCCGTTCTGTAGCGCATGAACCTTCCAGCTCACTTGTGACCTGACATCTGAGGAATGGTCCCTGCCTGCTCTGGGGAGACGCGCTCTGAGCTAAAACCAGGTTTAGCCACTTGCAAGCATGACTGGTAACGAAACTGTGGGAGCAGACGTGCTGGTGCTCACCCCGCCCTCCTGTCCAGCCCACAGAGCAGCTCAGGGACCTTTATTAGAGAAGGAAGCACAGAGGATGTAGGGTCTACCCGAGATCTTTCCTACGTCTTCTATCCATTGTCTACGAGCCTCCATTGATATCATCAGAGCTGGCTGGGGGCTTTTTTTGTGTGTGTGTGTGTTTTATTGCTATATCCCCAGTCCCCAGAGTAGTGTGTGGCACATAGTAGGCACACCATACGTTTTGTTGAAAGAAATCTCTGTGTGGGTGCTACAGAGTGTTAAGGGGAATTTCACACACGCAATCCCTGCCCTCTGGCAGTTTACCGCCGAATCGAACATAACGTAACACACGTACACCAACATGCACACCTTCAAACACTCACAGGAAGCCAGTCTCGGAGTTAGCTGAGACCCAGCTATTCTCTACCTGGGCCATATATGATGAAACAGTGTTTGTGTTTAATAATACGGACTTGGGCTAGGCTTGAGGCAGCCAGCTCATTTTTCCCCAGCAGCGAAATAACCAGAAACAAAAAACAAACTAAACCAAACAAAGCCACAAAACCATCTAATATGGTGTTGCCTTCTTTTGTGGAGGTTTTTTTGTTGTTGTTGTTGTGTTTTGTTTTTTTGTGGGTGGGCAGTGACTATAACTTACATAATAAAGTTTACAAATCTCGAGGGTACAGCCAGATGGATTTTTACATTTGTCACACATGCACTATCTACTGGTGAAACGTCCAGCCAGAAAAACGTCTACCATTGCCAGCACCCCGGAGGCCTCTCTCATGCACGCTCCCAGGAAATAGCCTCGCCTCAGGCAGAGGTGCTACTATATTTTAGTTTGCCTGTTCGTGACCTTCATAGAAATGGAATCAGAAGATCCTGAATACTCTTTTGTGTCTGGCTTCTTTTGCTCAACAACATGTCCGTGAAGCGCGTGGTTGCTGCTGTGCGCAGCAGTTCATTCTCCTTCCCTGCTGTGTAGCATATACATATGTCAATTCATTTGTCCGTTCTCCCATTGATGGGCATTGAGGCTATTTCCACTTTGGAGCCGCTATGAATGAGACTACAAGGAACACTCTTGTATATGTCTTTCGGTGAGCAGAAACACTAATTTCTATTGATTATCCATAAGAAGTGGACTTGCTAGGTAGGCTTATATTTAGCGTTAGCAGATTTGCCAAAAGGTTTCCCAGGCTTTATGAATTCATCCTTCCAGCAGCAGTATCTGAGAGACGGGAGTGCTTTTAAAGTCAGGGGTATGCGGCCTTATCTTCCTCCAACTTCCCTGGCCATTTCCCACGAGATTGGACTGAGACACTGGGGAGCAGAGCCAGGGTCTCCACGTCCTGGTGAAGCTCTCAGGGGTCCATAGGGAATCAGAGATTCCTCGGGGAGCCAAGGGGTGTGGGGGTGGGAGGATGGGTGGAGGCGGGGTCTGTTGGGTAGGGCTTCTCCATGGTGGGCCCATGAGACAGTCCAGGTGCTCTGAGAGCTGTTCCATGATGCCCTAGCGCCGTGGTCGGCAAACTCATTAGTCAACGGAGCCAAATATCAACAGGACAACGACTGAAATTTCTTTGGAGAGCCAAATTTTTTAAACTTCAACTTCTTCTAATGCCACTTCTTCAAAATAGACTCGCCCAGGCCGTGGTATTTTGTGGAAGAGCCACCCTCCAGGGGCCAAAGAGCCGCATGTGGCTCGCGAGCCACAGTTTGCCGACCAGGGCCCTGGTGGCTTGGGCCAGTGCCAGGGTGACATCGCCAATCTCACCATAAATAAGAGGTGGGCGGCCCTATTTATTCTTGAATGAAATTATGGATGGAAATCTCCTACCTCAGAAGAATTTGGCCTTGTTCCCTGTTCCTCAATTCTCTACTCAGCTCCCTCCTCCCCCGCTTCTATCAGAAGTAAACCTGCTTTGAGGAGATGGGCCGAGCACCCAGGGAGAGGAGAGAGGTAGGACTCCTGGGCGAGGAAGCAGGAACCAGGCAGGGAAGGACTGTGAAGAGGGCTGACCAGCAGAGCGGATTGCCCCAGTTAGTTTTAGGAACCGGCTTCCAGGGACACTTGCCCTATTGTTGCCGCTGATGTGATGTGACGTTGTAAAAAAAAAAAAAAAAAAAGGTCCACATAGCCCTTACTTGGTGGGCTCCCCTCTGCCGCCGTGGCCCAGGAGCACTGGGGAGAATGAGGTAAAAGGGAGCCCAGCGTGGTCATTAGGGGAAGTCCAACCTGCATCCCAGTCCTGGCTCTCCCTTACTCACAGCGAGGCCTTGAGCAAGATGGTGGAGCTTCCCGAGCCTCAGTTTCCCTGCCTGTGAGCCCACACCCTCCCATGACGTTCCGCAGGTGAATCAGGTAAGGCACACAATGACATTAACAAATGTCGCTCATTCTCCTGGGACCCCTGGCGGGTTGATCTAGGAGGCAGAGAGGCAGGATGGGGAGACCATCCGGCTGACGCTATCAAGACCTGTTTCAGACTCAGTATTCTCTTTCCTGAGAACAAATAGAAGCAAGGGCCTCGGGCTGCAGCTGGAAGGACTATAGGGACGTAAACTGAAGAGTGGGCACCACAGTGGGCTGCAGAGTCACTGTTCCTGGAAGTCTTTGGAAGGAATAGAGAATCTCTCCCTTGCAGGTGTGGGGGTAGAGTTCTACTTGGTGTCACAGGTATGTGTACTGAGTTGCTTGTCTCCACTCCCGGAGGCCAGGCCCTGAAGAAGGCGTGGCTAGGGTGGAAGCCACACGTTCAAATTTAGTGAGGGGAGACCTGGGTCCTGCTCACTGCTCCTCCGGACTCTGCGGTGCGCAGGGCAGGGACCCTATTCCAAGGTTCCAGGTCCGACATCCTCGGCGATCCCTCCCTCTGGAAGACCTCTGACCGCCCTGGAGACCCACCCCACGTGGCTTTTTAACCTTTGACACTGGCTCATGCATTTCCTATCCCGGGCGAGTCAGGCTAAAGGTTCTCAGGGCTTCCTCCCTACCCTACGTCTGAGCCAAGCTCAGGGCGGCAGGAGGCTGGGGAGCAGGCAGGACCCTGATGAGCTCGCAAGTGCTGGTGGCGGGAGGGGAGGCAGTCATGGAACAGGCATGGGGCAGGGCTTCCAGCCTGTTACTGTGAGAACAGGTGACTGAGCTCTGTTTCCGTCCCTCCTAGGCGGCCTGAGACAGCTCCCTGTGGGAGCAGGCCCAGGGCAGCTCAAGGAAAGAACCAGTGACAGGAGACTCCTCCATCTAACTCTCCAAACGCTCCATTCTACACTTGGCTGATTACCTCAGGGCTGATATCCACCCTCCTCCTCTTCCTCCCTCCTCCTTCTCGTCCTCCTCCTCCTCCTCCTCCTCCACTTCTTCTTCTTCTTCCTCCTCCTCCTCCTCTTCCTCCTCCTACTCCTCCTCCTCCTTCTCCTCCTCTTCTTCTTCCTCCTCCTCCTCCTTCTCCTCCTCTTCCTCCTCCTCCTCCTCCATTTCTTCTTCCTCCTCCTCTTCCATCTCTTCTTCCTCCTCCTTCTTCTCCTCTTCCTCCTCCTCTTCCTCCTTCTCCTCCATCTCTTCTTCCTCCTCCTCCTCTTCTTCCTCCTCCTCCTCCTCCACTTCTTCCTCCTCCTCCTCCTTTTTGACAAATAAAAAAATAAAATGTATATATTTAAGGGGTACCATGTGATGTGCTGATATACATATAAATTGTGCAGTGATTACTGTATCAAAGTCCACTCTGCTTCTGTATCATGAATCCCATTCTCTGGCCTCCAGGGCCTCCCTCGCTGATGGTAAAACAGCATGATAGAAGCGGTGATCATAATAACAGATACACCCTGGCCATGCACTGCCTGGAGAGTCTGTGGACTTCCCCGAAGTGCCCTGGGCTCTAAAGCTTGCAATGGAATCACAGGCGAGGCTCCCCTATTCTGCTCCTCCCACCACTGTTTCAGGTCTGAACCCAGGAAGAGGCCCCTCCTGAAGGTGCCACAGCCGAAGCTACAAACACACACGGTGGTTTCTCAAACTCCCAAAGGTCAGGCAGTGGGCAAGGTGGGTGGGGATGAGGAAGGAGGGGGGAGGGGGAGAGGGAAGGCAGGATAAAGCGCCCCTCCCTCCCAGGCTGTTAGGTGGGGGAGAATTTAACAAACCTCCCTGTCTTGGACTAAGGATCATGGGACCCTGGTGGGCGGGACCCAGAGGATAACGAGGTGAAAGATGTGCTAATTTGCATGCTATTTTTGCACCGCATTTGCATGCTTTTCATGTACTGGCTAGAGTACAGCCTGGGGAGAGTCCCCAGGCCCCACTCTTTCCTCTCCCTTCTTCTCTGAGGTGCTGCCACCCCCCCCCCCCCCCCCAGTACACATACCCAGCCCTGGGTTGGGGCTGCAGAGGTGGGGACCACGTGCCTGGAGTCTGAGCAGGAGATGGGCCCCCACGGTGAGGAAGCCAAGGTAGGGGAGGGTGTGTGGGAGAAGGGGAGCCTGCTGGGAGGATGAGGGTGGGGTCCGGGGCCTGGGAATGAGAAGCTTTCTGGCTCCAGGCTCTTTCTAGACCGGGCTGGAAGGAAGGAAGCCAGATGAGGCGCCTCTTCCTGAAAACGGGGGGGTCTTGTTTCCTGCTGCGATGCAGGCGTTGACATCAAACACCTTTCTTTCCCAGCGGCCCTGTTTCAGCCACAGCGTTTACAAAGGGGGGAGCGGGCTCTCGGGGCACCAGGGAGGGGGCCCTCAGGGACAGGGCCCTTTGTCCCTCCACAATGGATGGCTGGACTCAAGATTCAAACAAGAGCAGGGGTCCTGCCGGGCTCCTGGTGGGCCTGGGGTGCCAATCCCTGGCTGGCTTCTGATTGGTCAAGGGTGGCTAATCCCAGAATGCCCTGGGGCAGGAATTGGGAACCTGGAGAGATCTCGCCCTCACCCTGTATTGGGGGGTCCTCCCTCTTTGCATATTTTCTTTCTCTCAGTTTTCTTTGCTCACTCTCTTGTCATCTCTGTGATTTTTTTTTTATCACAAACATATAATTATGACCCCATAGCCCTGTTAGCCTTTCCAGCACTCCCCCACTGAGAGCAAGCCTCCCCACTGTTGCTGTTGACAGGCTCACTCGGTTCTGCCTTGGGCTCCTGGAATCGTGGATCCACTGCCTGAGAGGCAGATGGGCCATGGGGCGGCCGGAGGGCAGCGGGCGGGAGCCTGCTGGGCTGGGGAAGGCTGGGCACACCGTGTGGCCCTGAGGGCCCAGATGCAGGAATGGCCAGCCTGCACCAGGGGCTGCTCATTCAACTCCTAGGAGCAGTTCATGTCTCCTGAGGAGCGGCCGGCAGAGAAAAGCGGGAAACAATTTCCAGAGCCAGGAAACAAACAACCTGGCTGCCTGGCACAGCCTCAGGCTCGGCAGACCCAGAAGCTCTTTGCACACGCACAGTCTGGAGCAGGCACCTGCTGCATGCACACTCCCAGGGGCTGGGAGGCGTGGATAGAGGCTCTGTGCACCGCAGGTCAGAAACCTGCTAGACTCCAGCTAGGCCTATGCTCCCGGCTGTTTGCCTTCAGGCAAAGCTCCGTCTCCTCCTAACCTTTGCAGTCCCACCACCTCTGCTACAGTGCACCTGGGCGCCAGGGAGCCCACCGTCCCTGCTTTACACTTGGAAAACCTTGACCAAGTGGGGTCAAGTGACCTATCTGAGCTCACACCGCTGATCAGCACATTTCTTTTGAGTTTGGCATTTGGAGCTGACAGAGATTTGGGTGACGTGAAGCCAGGCAGACAGGGTCCTAAAGGCCTGAGCTCACACTCAGCTCCGCCTCTTTCTGAACGTGCCCTTTGACACATTACTGAAGGCATCTGAGTCCGGCTCCCTTCTCTTTAAAGCAGGAGTGATCCAGTCTCCTGGGCCGGAGTCGCTGGAACGAGGCACATCGGAGGCCGGGCACCCAGGTTCCTCAGTAAGTGGTTCTACAGCTATCTGATAAGGCGGTAAAGCGGCCGGCCACAAGGCTATTTGATGATCCCTCCCTTGGCCCAGGCTCTGTGCTCATTGCAAGGGTCACTGGAATACGTGGAGTGTCTGGGTAGGTGGAATGTGGGATGCAGATAAGAAAACACTGCTGTGATGTTACTGGTGTCACAGGAATGACATAAGAGAAGCACTGAGCCCAGATGGTGTGTGTGTGGGCCGGGGGGGGGGGGGGGGGAGGCGGGCTGCGGGGGGAAGTGGCGGCACTGAAGACTTCCTAGAATTTGAAGGATGAATAAAACTTAATCAGGCAAAGAGGAAGGGAAAGGAGATTCAAGCTGAGAGAACTGCAAAGACAAGACCTGAGGCTGGAGGCAGCCTGGCGTGGTCCCTATGGCTGGAGGGGACGGGCGGGTGGACAGGGAGGGGTGGTGTGTATGAAGGAGGGTGGGCTTTGACCTGCGGGGCTGTGGAGACTTTAAATGCAGCCACACCAACACCAACGTTCTCAACAGAAGAACATATGTAGAAAATAATGAACATTGCTTTAATTTATCCGTTTCTTCTCAAAAGTGTTGTTTCATTGTTTGCTATAAAAAACAACAACACACCGTTTGCCTTTATTAAAGGTCACTGGCAAATAGGTTTGGCACAGAACTAGGATCCTTGGTATAAAAGAAAGAAATTCAAATTCAAACCTAACTGAGAAATGCAAGTCCATTTACCAAGGGCTTAATAAACTGCTCTTTGCCCTAGCCAGTTTGGCTCAGTGGTCTGAAGGGTCCCAGGTTCGAGTCTGGTCAGGGGCACAGGCCTGGGTTGCAGGCTCAATCCCCAGTAGGGGGCAGGCAGGAGGCAGCTGATCAATGATTCTCTCTCATCATTGATGTTTCTAGCTCTCCTCCCTCTCCCTTCCTCTCTGAAGTCAATAAAAATATATTTTAAAAAATAAAATAAATAAAACATCTACAGTGTAATATGTGACATATGAGAAATATGTATTTAAAAAATAAAAATAAACTATTCTTTGGGCCTTAAACCTGGAGGGTACCCCAGCCCCCCACCCCCAAGTTAGAGATTCACTCCCATTATGCTATTAAGTACTTAACACATTGCAGTTGACTATTTTCAGAGCTGTGGTTGATAATAGTGGGTGGGGAGGGAGGGGTTCAAAGTGTTTCATTCATTCAAATTGATTCAGCAAATATTTGCCAGGCCTTGTTCTAGGTGCTTGGGGGTAAGGGCTGAATAAGACAAGGTTCCTGCATTCCTATGGCCAACACCAAGTCTTCAGGCAGGAAACACCCAGCCATCCTGACAAAGATGGCAGAGTAAAGTGGGTAGAGCCTGGCATTTTTAAGTCAGAGCAAACCTGGGTTTGAATCCCCCTGTTTGAACTCAGTCATGTGACTTCATCCCTTTTAGGTCCTCAAGAGTAAAGTGAGAGAGCCCTGGCCAGGTGGCTCTGTTGGTTGGAGCATCGTCCCATGCACCAAAAGGTTGCAGTTTCAATTCCCGATCAGGGCACATGCCTAGGCTGTGGGTTTGATCCCAGTCGGTGCACCTACAGGAGGCAACTGATCGATGCTTCTCTCTCTATCCCTTTCTCTCTCTCTCTCTTTCTCTCTCTGAAAATCAATTAAAATATATCCTCAGGGGAGGAATAAAAGAAAAAAAAAAGAGTAAAGTGGGAGAAACAGAACCTCCTTCACAGGTAGTTTTGAAGATTAAATGAGATGAAAATTGTGACGGGCTTGACAGAAGACTGGTATACAGTAAGCCCTCAGCAAGTGACAACCACCATACCAATGTCTTCGGGACAAACTCAGAGGCTGAGAGACTGAGCAGAAAAGAGGCTTTACTATGGAGCAGAGACTGGTAGTGAATTTAGGGGCAAATAGACCCGCTCGCTCTTCAGAACCAGTGGGAGGAAGGTTCTCCAGGGTTCAGATTGGGTTTTGTTTATCTTATATGTCCAGTGTCTAGCCCCGTGGTCGGCAAACTGCGGCTCGCGAGCCACATGCGGCTCTTTGGCCCCTTGAGTGTGGCTCTTCCACAAAATACCACGGCCTGGGCGAGTCTATTTTGAAGACGTGGCATTAGAAGAAGTTGAAGTTTAAAAAATTTTGGCTCTCAAAAGACATTTCGATCATTGTACTGTTGATATTTGGCTCTGTTGACTCATGAGTTTGCCGACCACTGGGCTAGCACATAATAAACACGGTTCTTAGCTCTTGGCCAGGGTTCAAGACAGGGAGCTGGGTGTCAGTTCCAGAAAGACACTATTCCATGGGCTGCTGCTCGAGCCAGAAAACCTGGGGCATCATCAGGAGCGGGGTCATTTGTGAAATAAGCAAACATGACATGGAAAGCCAGCAGCACATTTTTGGGAAGAGTGCAGAGAGCAGGGAGTTCAGGAGAGAGCAGGCTGGGGGCAAGGGAGGATTAGAAAACCTTGGGGAGTGGCCTGGAGGGTCTGTTCCACAGTTCACACCTTTGACCTTAACCTTCCTCAGGCAATCTGCCTCACCTGTGCCCCAGCAGCTTCTGTAGTTCATTCTTCCTTTCAAACAAAGCATGAGGGGCCTAGTCTCCCACCTAAGAACAGGAATCTCGGATGCTTAGGACGGTCTGTGGTTTGCCCAGGGAAGGGACAGCCAGGGTCCCAATAAAAACGCCCCGTGGCCAGTCTAACAGAGCCAGAACACTCCCCAGATTGGAGATTTTTCTCCTGGTTTTGGGGGCTGGATGCAGGCAACGCCTTATCCTCACGCTCACAGATTCCGGGAACTTTAGAGCTGGATGGAGCTCTGGCCCACCCCGCATTGAACCCTTGAGGACCCCGAGTCCCAGAAAGGGCGGTGACTTGTCGCCGAAGAGCAGTGAGCTGAAATCAGAACCCACACCAGCTGCTTCGCCGCGGGTCCGTGCACACAATTTGCAAATGACGCACACGTATGATCTCCGAGCTCCTGACTGAGACATCCAGCCGCCTGCTTCACGTCGCTTTTGGGATGTCTGAAAGGTTCCTCCAGCTCAGTGTGTCTATGACCCAGCACCTCATCGTCTCCTCAGCCTGGTTCTCTCACAGCATTTCCCGACCCCGTGACTGGCGCCGCCTCCCCACGTGAGCAAGATGGGGGGACATCACCCCCTTCTTGTCCACAGGTGGCCTCCTGGGCCTCTTTCTGAAACAAGATGGGAAGCGAGTGGTGAGATGCATGTGACCTTGGTCTTGCCACGAACCTTATCTCTTAGTGGTTTCCTTTCAATGTTCCCAAAGAAGGTCACCATGTGCGAGTGGGGAGAAAGACTAGCGTGACATGGACAGTGTGACCCTACTGTCGTTGTTAAACGCACTGAAAAAGGATAACAGCAGATAGTGGGGTCCAAGTAAACTTCCTTCCTTTTGCTTTTTTGGTAAATTTCCCACTTGGAATATCTATTACTTGGTAGAGAAATAGAAAGTATAAGAACTTTTCTGAATGTATATGCCACACACACACACACACACACACACACACACACACACACGTTTAAAAAATGGAAGATCAGACACTCAATAATGAAAGCACATTTCCCCTCCTCCTGGGACCTTCCTGAAGGTAAAACCCATTTCACTTCCTCTCTTCATTTCTGCACCCCATGGCAGTCTACAGGAGGCAACTGATCAATGCTTCTCTCTCTGTCCCTTCCTTCTCACTCTTTCCGTTCCAGGGGACAGAAAATGCAACGCCAATTAATTTAGGCAAGAAAGGAAATGTAGATGTTTCCAGAGCTTGACAATTCCAGGCGTGGAAGCTCCCGGAATTCGAGGGATGTCCTCAGGGCTGGAGGGCATCTTTCTCTGTTCCCTGCCTTGGCTCTCCTCCCGTGGTGGCAGGATGCCCACCAGCGGGCTCAGGTTCCTATGTTCTACCAGAGAGAGCTTTATCCCACTCCACAACTTGTTCCAGCAAAAGTCTCCACGCAGATTCCTCCACTGATTGCTGTGGCCAGGGGTGGGGGGTAGGGGGGTGAATCTCTTACTGGCCAGGCCTGGGCCAGGTGCTCACTTCCGGTGATGGGACCCCCAGGAATCTTACAGACCACAGGTAGGTGGGCCAGAATAAGGGGGAAGGAATGACGAGCAGGCAAAACAGAAGGTGAGCACCCAGCTCTGCCCACAGTAGGTGCTCAGTCCCTGCTAGGTCTCCCCTGGAACCAACAGGCTCCTCTGAACATCCAGAGAGAGGGATTCTGGGGCCCTGCATGTCCCGGAAGGTGACGGGAGGGGAAGCGTGTTCAGCCAGCGGCATGGAAACGGCCCCTGAGCGTCTCCGAGCACTGTATGCCCAGGAGGCCGAGCTTGACAACTGGCAGAACGGGGCCCAGACTGGCTAAGCGGGCCGCTCAGGGTGCCTGGGAGCACCTGGAGCTCTGCTCTCCTCCCAGCAGGCCCGGCCCCCAGGCCCCAGGTGCTCAGGCAGTGCTGATCAGGCTCTCAGGATCCAACTTCTTACCAGGCGTGCCGAGGGTGTAAGATGAAGAGGAAACACGGCTGCGTTAGGGAAGCGCCCAGCCTGATGGGAGAAATGTAACAACACAAGATTGAGCCTTGACTTTGGAGCCTCGGGCTGATGTGCCAGCTTCCATCAGAGCCCGGATGCACACCGCCTCTGTACGCGGGGCCAGGCTTGCCCTCCCATCTTGGCTTCTCTCCACTCCTCTGGTACCTCCGCCTTCTGTGGTCCCAGCTCATTTTTGTTTATTTTGTAAAATATGTGTTTATGGATTTTTCTTGTTTTAAAGAGAGAGGAAGGGAGGGAGGTAGAGAGATAGAAAGATTGATGCGAGAGAATCATTGATCGGCTGCCTCCTGCACGCCCCCTACTGGGGATCGAGCCGAAACCGGGGCATGTGCCCTGACCGGGAATCGATCTTGGAGACCTTTTGGTTCATGGGTCAACACTCAACCACTGAGCCACACAGCCAGGCAGTCCCAGCTCGTTGTGACCACATAGCCTGGTCCACCACCCACTGCATCCGGGAGTCCCAGCACACTGCCTGCGCCGCTGAGAGGACCCCACCTTCCTGCCCGGGCTCAGCCCCTCAGCTGAGGCCCTCTGGGCCAAATCCCTCAGCGGGAAAGGCCCCAGGAAGCCTGGCCCAAAACGAGGAGCAAGGCTGGTGCCTGCAGGGGCCTCTTAGGTGGGTTTTCTGCAGGCGGCTCCATGTCTAAAGCCTCTTCGCTGAGGCGGGGAGGGAAGGCGGTAAGGGAGAAAGTGACAGTGAGGCCAGGAGAGAGGAAGTGAGAGGCGATGGAGGTTGGAACCTGAGAAGCCGGTGCTGAGAGGCCCGGGAGCGGGCCAGGCAGATATGGGGCTATCGGGTCACACCCAGCTGGGCAATTCCCCAGGAGCTTCCGGGAGAAACTGGCTGGCGCTGTCTGGACCAGCAGCAGGCAGTGAGCTCACAGGGCAGTGAGGCCACCTGGGCGCGCCAGCCTCCTCCTCCCTCTCGGCCTCTCCCTCCTCTTTGCTCCCCTGCGGCACACCTCTCCCTTACACTCTACAGTTCCATCCCTCCTCCTCCGCCTCCTCCTCCTCCTCCTCCTCCTAGTCCTCCTCCTCCTCCTCCTTTCCCCTCCTCCTCCTCCTCCACCTCCTCCTCCCCTTCTCCCCCCTCCTCCTCCTCCCCCTAACTCCTCCTCCTCCTCCTCCTCTTTCCCTACTCCCCTTCCCCTCCCCCTCCTCTTTCCCCTCCTCCTCCTCCTCCTCCCTGAGGTGGGCCTCGGCTCACAGTTTAAGAAAGGCTGCTGCAAAGCCTGTGTGAAAATCGCCAGTGTCTGGTATCTACGATGCCGTGGGCGGGCTCCCACAGGGGTCCTTGGTCTTCCTGCTGCCACCGAGAAGCCACTGGTCCTGTTCCAGGCAAGTCCTCAGTAAACATTTAATGAATGAATGGATTAGTGAATGGACATGGTGTTATCTGATGTGGACTCCATAGCAGCACTCGGAGGCAGCTCAGACGGCTGCTGTCAGTGTCATTTTCAGCTGGGGAACAGAGAGGCGGCACCGAGAAGTGAGATGCCATCACACTGGTGTGCAGCCACCCATTGGGCTCAGAGCACAATGGCCCCAGTTCCTTCACTGGTGCCCATTGCCTGACCCTTTCACCCCCTGCCCCCTCTCAGCCACTCCTTGGGGTTCAAAGGGTCAGGCTGGGGGAAGGTGCAGGGATCCAGGGGGCAGACCTGCACCCCACTCGCTCTGGGCTGTGGGGACGATCTGGCCTGCTCTCTCTGGTTGCTGTTATAGCGTCATCTCTGGGACCACAGCACCTGGGGGTCCTCTCCCACGTCACTCCCCTCCACTCAAAGCAGGGACAGCACCCGGGGTCAGCCTGCTCAGTGTAGTCACATCAGATCCTCCTCTGTAGTTAAAGTGAAACCTGGTGCACATGGGCAGCGACCTTTGACCTGCGGATAGGTGCCGGATTACATGATACTGACCTCCTCCACCTCATGACTTCCAGGACTCAGAGAAAGTAACATTCCCTGGGATTTGGAGGTGGGAGGCCCTGGAATTCTTGAGCATCCCCATTGGTGGTCTTACAACCCCCACAGCAGAATTGGGGAGCTCTCCTGGCACCCAAGAGGGCTTTAACCTCAGGGGTGGCCTCTCTGAAACCTACCAGCTCCTCTGGCTTGAGGTCCTGAACCTGGTGGAGGAGGGGACAAATGTTTCACATTGTATTCGTTATATGCTTTCATTGTCAACTAATTATCTGATCTCTTCCAGAACAAATTGTGAGGGGGGGGGGGGGGGGGCGAGAAAGGGGCTGATGAAGGAGTGATGGGCCCGACTAGAACTACTAACCACATGTGGCTATTTAGAGATTGAAATTCATAAAAATGAAATGAAAATTTTCTGAATTTGCATTTGGAGTGCCCAATAGCTACTGTGTTGAACAGCACAGATATAGGATAGTTCTAACATTCCAGAAAGTTCCACTGGACAAGGCTGGGCAAGAGGCTGACCTTCCCTACCTCTTGACCTTGGTTCCCTGGATAACCTCACCGGCCACTTTGTGAAATCGGGCATGTCCAGGGCAGGGGGCGGGGTGTTGGGGATAACATTGAGCTGGCCTGGTCGCCTCAGCGGGAGGGTTTGTGGGAAGGTGCCACCTCCTCACTCACTGTCACACCACCCCTCCCCGGCCCCAGGACACCCCCTGCTGACCGTGAGCGGCAGGGCGCCCAGCAGCAGCCTGTGTGGGAGGTTGGATGGATGCAAAGGATGCTGGCGGGTGAGCAGGGTAAACTGGTTCCCGGGGTGGGGAGTGAGGAGGAGGGCTGGGGAGCTCCCCAGCTGAGTACAGGGCAGGGAAACGGAGCCCTGCAGAGGGTAGCCTGTACCCCTGTTCCCTTCGGAGTCACCCAGCATTGGTGCCCCACCATCCGCGTTAACCTGGTGGTTACTTTTGCATAAATGACTGATTTCAGATCCCCCGTTTTCCAGATGAACAAGCTCAGAGAACTGAGAAGAGGTTCCCGAGGTCTCACAGCTCAGAAGCAGAGCAGGGGCTCTGACCCGGGCCTCAGACACAGGCCCAGCGTCCCTCCACGTCCCCACAGGTGCCCGGCTGGTCTACCAAGTTAACGTGAGGAAGGGAGGGCTGGCACCGCCCAGGTTCACAAATCATTGCTGCCTTAGTCAGGAAATCCTGCCAAGGACTGATGCCAAGCTACCAGGCACCATCGTTCAGGGTACCAAATGCTCCTTTGGGTTGAAAGCAGTTCAGTGAGGCCCCTCATGCAGGAAGCCAGTCTCCTGACTTGGGGAGAGTCCCATCTGAGGCTGAGACTTCAAGGCCTTGGTTCCCAGGCCCTCGCCTTTTGGGGATGAAAAGACCAGGACAGAAACTTATTCATAAAAATGAGGATAAGCCCTGCATGACTCGGTGGTTGAGTGTCGACCTATGAACCAGGAGGTCATGGTTCGATTCCGGCCAAGGGCACATGCCTGGGTGGTGGGCTTCATCCCCGGTGTGGGGTGTGCAGGAGGCAGCTGATAAATGATTCTCTCTCATCAATGACATTTCTATCTCCCTCTCCCTTCCTCTCTGAAATCAATAAAATATATATATATTTTTTAAATGAGGATGGAAGTATTCTGAAAAGAAGCTCCAAGTTCTAGGAAACAAGATTAGGTTTCCCTGTTTCTAGGGTAAAATGAGGCACGGAGGTGCCTGCACACTCAGGGACAAGGACAGAACCTATCCATTCTGTCCGGGCAGTGCCGCCCTGGCATCCTTCTGGACCCATGGACACCTCGGAGGCCCAGGCTCACAGGAGGCCCAAGGTTCATTCCCCTTCTCACCACAAGATGTCACTGCTGCTCACAGTTACAGAGCACTGGGCAGGACCAACTCCCAATCAGACTTGCAGAATCAGACTTCCTGGGAGTGGGCCCAGCAATCTGTGATTTTAACAAGCCTTCCAAGGAATTCGGATGCTTGCTCAAGTTTGAGAACCACTGATGAAGGCCGCCCTGCAGGCCCTGCTGGCCCAAGGTCATGGTCAGAGTAACTCACGGTCACCCTCCTGAAACCCCCACCCTGCTACCTAACTTCGCCTTGAAGAAGGTCACCGATGTACTCTCTGCCCTGGTCTGGCCTGATGGCTGATCTCCAGGCAGCCCCCGGCTCCTTCCCGCCCCCTGAGGGACAGTTCTGCCTTTGGCCTTTGTGTCTGGGAAGGCTGTACGGCAGGCGGAGCAGCCTCCTGGGGACTGGGGGATCTGAGGAGGCATGAGCCTCTTCTCATCCCCTCCCAGTCACTGCATTGGGGCCTTGGCCCTCAGTGTCTGCTCAGCCGGGGTGGGAGTGGGGTGAGGGGAGCGGCGTAGTGGCTTCCCTACCCTGTGGGGGGGGGGCGCTGACAGGGAAGTCCCCAGCTGTGTCAGTGTCCTATTGCAGTGTAACAAGAGTAGCACATGCCCTAGCTGGTTTGGCTCAGTGGATAGAGCGTCGACCTGCGAACTGAAGGGTCCCAGGTTCGATACCGGTCAAGGGCACATGCCCAGGTTGTGGGCTCGATCCCAGTAGGGGTTGTGCAGGAGGCAGCCAATCAATGATTCTCATCATTGATGTTTCTATTTCTCTCTCTCCCTCTCCCTTTCTGAAATCAATAAAACTATATTAAAAAAAAAAAAAAGAGTAGCACAGACTCCGCAGCTCCAAACAATGCGCATTTGCTACCTCTCAGGCTCTGCAGGTCAGGAGCCTGGACACAGCTTCGCTGGGTCCTCTGCTTGGGGTTTCAAGGCTGCCACCCAGGCGCCCGCTGTGATGTGTTGTCATCGGGAAGCTCGCCTGCGGGAAGACTTGCCTGCAGGCTCACTCCAGTTGCTGGCAGAATTCATTTCTTTGAGGTTATGGGGCTGAGGCCCCGGCTTCTTGCTGGCTGGAGGCCCCCATCAGCTCCTGGTGGGCTGCCCACATGATCGAGAGGCTGCCCACAGGTCAGCCTGGCTGCGGACCTCACCAAAACAGCACCGATTCGACCCGGATTCAACATTGCCGTCCAACCAGTAGGCCCGAGCCATCTTTGCTGGTTTAACGTAAGTTCTAGGTTCATTTTGTACATGCCCAGGCCTGGAATCAGCCCCTCCTCCAGGAAGCCCTCATTGGTTCTGAGGATCAATGGCATTTCAAGACCACAGTCTGGTCCTTAGCATCCATTAAAAAAATATTTGAGAGAGGGGAAAGAGGAAAAAGAGAGGGGGCAGGGAGAGAGAGAGAGAGAGAGAGAGAGAGAGAGAGAGAAAGACACCGATTTGTTATTCCACTTATTTATTCATTCATTGGTTTTGATTCTTGTGTGTACCCTGACCCGGGATCGAACCCACAAACTTGGCCTCTCGGGATGATACTCTAACACACGGAGCTCCCTGGCCAGGGGCTTCCTTATCATCCATTTTTAAAAATCTAATTTGTCATTTTGTTGTGTGTATTTTTAACGTATGTATGAACCATGTCATTAACCAACGTATTGTAGTACCTACTATTCATCAGGCAGTTTCTGGAGGAAGGTGGATTCTGAACAAGGGTAATTGGTGCCAATGCAGTGAGGCCTCAGTGAATCCGTGGGGACAGAGCGGCTCTGCAAGTGATAGGTCTGCAGCGGGAGCCCAGAGCGTGAATGCCTCAGTGTCTGTTTGGCTGACGAGGGAGAGATGTTTGAGTTAGGGCGGTGCCAGGTAATGAGGGCAGGTGACTCGTGTTGCCATGTTTACCAGCTCGGTGGCCCCGGGGACTGAGGCCGGCAGGAGGAACACGGCTGAGCGGTCTGAGCAGCCTCTTAGGGACCCTCTCAGGCATGGCACCTGACTTCTGCATCAACAGGTAGGAGTCTCGGGGGCCCACAGAGAATTCTGGGCACAGCTGATTCTCCTTATCTGCAGTCCTGTCCTAAAAGTTGTGCAAACACGGAATTAGCAGAGACTGAACCATTGCTTCTAGGGGAAACACAGGGTTAGGTCCCCACCGTTTTCAATCCGGCTCTGCACCCCGCAGCTTCATAATTCCACATCTCCAATTTCTTAATCCAACGCCATCTGTGAGGCAGTGTCCTGGGCCCCGCTGCGGCTCCTCCGCATGAATGGTTGCTGCATGTTTAACTACGCTTCAGCAACTCCCACTGATGCCAAACGAGAGAAAAATAACCACCACCTTCTCTCTCTAGTACAAGTTCACACTCAGCATGGATAGCAATCCACACAAACAGCAAGCTCTCTCTGAAGTATGGTATCGGGGCAGCAGGCAGGGGAGGGACGGAGGGAGGAGCATGGTCCCCTCTCCTGGTCACAGGCATCATTGCAAAGGGCAGGGAGGCGGCCCATCGTGTCGGGAGGAGGATGCAAAAACCTGGTCACCTGTGTGCGTGCTCCCCAGAGTCCCAGGCCGGGATCTGAAGCTCACATCTCGCCTCGGCACGTTGCTGCAATGGAACCGTTTTGCTGGCTCCGCATGTTGCCCCGTAAGATCTCATTTACATCGCCGTGTGGGTGTTTGAGGGTGAGGGAATGCATGGCTGCAGAAGGGGATGAACGTCTTCAACAGAATGGTCAGGAGTGGACGCAGGATTGTACAGCCTTTAAGCTCTGAACTCTAATACGCTCCCTGACGTCTACTCTCCTGCAAGTTTGGCTGGGACGTGGGGAGAGGGGAGGAGAAGGACACCACCCCTCCCTGCCAGCTCCCAGCAGGGTGCCTGCACGGAAAAGTGCTCCAGACAGCCGTGTGCATGCAGGAGGTGTGGCCACTGGCCCCTTCGCCTTGCCACTTCCAGCAACTTTCCCAAAGGGAGGGCAGAGCCTTCGAGTCCCTCTGCTCCCTCCCCACCAGCATCGAAGTGCCTTGGAATTCTGCCCTCGGGGAGGGGCCAGGATGGTGGTGGGATGCTCAGAGTCTTCTGTTCCAAGTTGCTCCGGCCTTAGCTGGCCCTGGGGTGGAAGCCACTTGGGAACCACGGTTCGGAAGAGGTCAGCTGCAGCTCCTGGAAATGTGGGAGCCTCTCGTCCCCAAGCGACCCTCCCAATCCTGGTGACTGCTGTGCTGTGAACTGGTCAGCTCCTGACTCCAGACCCCCGCCGGAGAAGACAGATGCGGCGGGAAGGCAGCTGCTCTAATGGGACCAGCCACAGAGCAAGCACCAAGTGGCTTATCTCCCGGGGAAACCATCAAAACAGACAGGCAGGCAGGTGGGCAAGCCGAGCCAGCTCACCAGACCCAGTTCCATTTCTTCTTGGCGATGTTTCTGCTTTGTTTTCCACGGTCGGGACTCGATGTGCCCAGAAGTCCCTCCCTCACCTGGTACCTGGTACAGCCTCCCCTGGGGGCTACTAGAAGGCAGCTCAGTGGCCAGCACAGTACCCCGGTGCCTCTCACAGGGCCGCAGGCCCCCGTTCCGGAGCCACCGAATGTCGGCGAGTTGCAGCCTGGTTCCCTGGTGGCCGTGGCCAGAACAGACTGCAAGTGACCAGTGTGCAGAGCCCAGAGTCAGGCAGGGGCCGAGGGAGTGCGGGATGCCCGGCAGCAACCTGGGCCCCTGCCAGTTCCACAGTCACCTCCAGCCCCTCAGCCAGTCACCGCCGTCCACGCTCCCTCTTCTCCCCGGATTCTTCCTCAGGCTCGCCCCTCCTCCAGCTCCAGCGAGGCAGAGCTTTCTGCACTTGAGCTTGCCTTGAGGGAAGCAGAGAACTTCCATTAGCAGAGAGGAGGACAGGTAAGGATGTGTGAGGCAAGGGTGAAGACACACCTTTTCAGGCCACTAGACGCACCCCTCTCTCTCCTGGTGGGGGCGGAGGTGGGAAGAGGTGACCTCCAACCTCCAGTCCACAAACCAGCTGGAAACATCCGCCCACAGCAGGTCCCCCAGGGCTCCGCAGAGGGTGCGGTGAGCGAGGTCTTGCTCCCCAGTGTGTGCCACCCAGAGTGTGGCTGGGGGAGGAAGGGGCCCAGAGCGCCATCTGGTCCAGGCCTCTCACCACCTGGGGCTTCTCAGGTGTCTGCGTCAGGCCGGGCAGCTCCCTCTACAGATAATTCAGCTGCAGGTGAAAGAGGCTTAGGTGGGTCTCCACGGCAACCAGGGATCAGGAGCTGGCCCCGCCCCTTCACAGAGGAGCTCGGGTTCCTGGGACGCAGGCACACACTCCACCCACCCCAGGCTCGCTGCCTCCTGTGGTCAGCGTTGCTTTCTCTCAGCGCAACTTCTGAGAGACAGAGAGCCACGGCGGCCGGCCACAGGGAGAAATAGGAGGGAGACGCTCAGGATGTAGGTTCCCTCCACCCTGTCCTTCCTTGGCTGCCCAACTTTCAGCTTTTCCCTGAAAGGAGCCAGACGCTCTCCCCTCCCAGACCGGGAAGCAGCAAGCAGGACCCCGCTGGACCTTCCCCTCCGCAGAGGCTGGGCCCAGAGAGCCAGGTAAGAGGGCATCTCCCCAGGAGACGGTGGCTTCTACGCGCTAGGCCTCCTGAATCAGCAACTGGGAGGGTAAGATCCTGCCTCCGGGTTTTTAATGAGCCCTGCTGGTGACTGAACCAAGCAAGATTGAGAACCATTGCCTGTGGTCGGCAAACTGCGGCTCTCAAGCCACATGCGGCTCTTTGGCCCCTTGAGTGTGGCTCTTCCACAAAATACCACGGCCTGGGCGAGTCTATTTTGAAGAAGTGGCGTTAGAAGAAGTTTAAGTTTAAAACATTTGGCTCTCAAAAGAAATTTCAATCGTTGTGCTGCTGATATTTGGCTCTGTTGACTAATGAGTTTGCCGACCACTAGGAAGTTACAGCGGAGGCCCCGCCAGCCTGGAGCTGGGAGGGTGGCCCAGGCTGTGGCAGGCTGGGGACAGCCTATTGAGGCGTCTGAGTCCAGGGCCCAGATGGCCAGAGGGAGGCCCGTCAACCCTCAGCTGTTCCACCAGAGCGGGCTCTGCAGCATCCTTGGGCCGTGGCCTGTCCTGGCTTCATAAATCCAGGGGAAGCCATAGGTTTTGCCAGCTGTGGAACCAGCATTTTCTCTCCTGCTTCCATGGGGAGGACGCAGGCAGGGGGAGAGCCAAGTCAGAGATTCTCTCGTCCATTCGAGAGCTGTGACTTGAGCGCCTACGAAGCACGTGGTGCAGTCTTGGGACCAGGACACATGGATGATGTGTGGGCCTCAGCCCCAGCCACAGAGCTGAATGCGAGTCCCCAGTCGCCCACCCGGGAGAGGGAGCCTGGACAAGGCGGCTGGCTGCAGTCCGGGGAGGGGGTCGAGCTTGGGAGGGAAAGTCTGAGCTGTGACCGTGGGATCAGCCCCTTCCAGCGCTGGTCTGTCTCTAGGACCTGAGCTACCCCCTCCTGGTTGCACCTCTGCCTCAGAATGAGGAAGAATGCCACTCATTCATTAGTTCATTAGTTCATTTATTCATTTATTCGTTCAGGACCCACTAAGCAGATTCAACAAATTCAGCTCTTGCCCTCACACAGCTTGTAGCCGGGTGGGGAGAGAGGAAAACAGTAAATCGAGGAACATGTCTGTGTCGGATGCCATGAGGCTAGGCCGAGGTGCCAGGCAGCGGCAGGCACGCCGTTCTGCCTCGGTGTGGGGCAGCGAGGGGCGGGCTGCAGGGGGTGGCTGCTGACCTCCCAGGTGCGTCTAAAAGGTGAGCAGGTGTTGGTCAGGTGGGCAGAGGCGCCCAGGTCAGGCTGGGCCACACCTGGCTTGGCGAATGACGTTTATTATTTTTCCGTGATGCCACACAAAAATAAGGTCAGTTTGCAGTCCGTGAAGTTGGCTTTGGACCTTGGCGAAAACAGGGCTGGGAGGAAGGTCATCCATCCAGAGAGGGGAGCCCCAACTCTGCAGCCGCGTCGGGGCCTCGTCCAGACCGGGGCCCAGCTGCAGCAGAGCCGCCTGCCTGCTCAGTGAGGCAGCGGGCACCCTGAGACAGGCTGGCCCAGGTGCTCAGGGTCCTGGGGACCGTGCAGGGAGGCCCTCGCCCTGGCCTGCAGCTGCCCAGCTCAGCTGTTAGAGCCCGGCGTCAGAGGGGGAGCTGGGGTGGGGATCCCCCTGTCGCAAGAAAGCAGCCTCCTGGCAGGGACTGCACTGTCCTTCCTTCACTGGCCGGGGCCGTTGGCCTCAGTACTCACGGGAGTACTCCTCCTGCCTCAGTACTCACCGGGGTACTCCTCCTGCCTCAGTACTCACCGGGGTACTCCTCCTGCCTCAGTACTCACCGGAGTACTCCTCCTGCCTCAGTACTCACCGGAGTACTCCTCCTGCCTCAGTACTCACCGGAGTACTCCTCCCGCCTCAGTACTCACCGGAGTACTCCTCCTGCCTCAGTACTCACCGGAGTACTCCTCCTGCCTCAGTACTCACGGGAGTACTCCTCCTGCCTCAGTACTCACCGGAGTACTCCTCCTGCCTCAGTACTCACCGGGGTACTCCTCCTGCCTCAGTACTCACAGGAGTACTCCTCCTGCAAGGGCGTCGGAGCCTAGCTTCCAACTCTGACGTACAACCCACGTTGCTCCCGCCAACCGCCCTGGGCCCTGGCCCTGGCCCCCTTCCCACTGCTCACTGCCTGAGACCAGGCTCCTTTTGCCCCTGAGTCATGGAGGTGGTGTTTTGGGCATATCTAACGAGCCACAGCTGGTGTAGGTTCGCCCAGGGAGCCACGGAAAAGACATTATCCTCAGGGAAGTTTAAAAATAGGCTGAAGGGAAGGCCCGGAGAGGGTGGGGGTGGGAGGGGTAATGAGGGGGAGAGGAAGGAGGAGGGGGAAGAGCAGAGAATGAAAGAGAAAGGGTTTGGGAGAGTGAGGCCAAAGGGCAGAGACCGAACAAGTGAGGGCTTTCCTACTGGTGCTGGGTAAACTGAGGCTCCCTCCCTGAGCCTTCCCTTCATGGGGGGCAGGGGGCTCAGCTCCCCCAGAAGCCAGGGTTGGGCAAGGCCAGGCCCAGGATTGGGGTCTAGCTGGCACCAAACCAGGGAGTCCCTTACTTCTTGTGCTATAGACCCCCCTTTGGAAGGAACCCTGTGGACACATTTTCAGCAAAATGTTTCTAAAGGCATAAGAGTAAGTTTAAGAGATTACAAAAGAAACCAGATGTATTAAAATACAGCTATCAACCTATTTTTAAAATTTTTTTTATTGATTTCAGAGAGGAAGGGGGAGATAGAAACATCAATGATGAGAGAGAATCATTGATCAACTGCCTCCTGCACGCCCCCTACTGGGGATTAAGCCCACAACCCCAGCATGTACCCCAACAGGGAATTGAACCCTGACCTCCTGGTTCATAGATGGACACTCAACCACTGAGCCCCACCAAGGACCTTCCGGACGCCCTTCAGGACAAAGCCGGGGCTGCGAGGGCCGAGCCCCTTGCACGAATTTCGTGCATCGGGCCTCTAGTGTAAAATAACAAAATCTAGCGGCAGGTCTACTCTAACAAATACCATGATTTCGCAGTAGTGATGAGCTGACGTGATATTTCAAGAGTGACAGCATTGCGGTGTTGTACCTGTGTTCCCTGCTGGGGATACAGTCACAGGAGTGATGGGACTGCTGAGGTCTGGGGACACGCTCATAACTGGCAGAAACACTACACTTGAGTTCCAGTTACTGGAAGCAAAGGTGGTTCTCTCCCCCACCCCCCCGCCCCCCATTCTGAGTTCATTAACCGCTGAATTATCCCTGTGGGCCCCGAGGGACAGGCACAGACCTTGTTAGTTTAGTTAGCACGTACACAGACATGGCTACCCTTATCACCTCCTCTTACAGCCCGGGGCACAGAGGCTTGGAGCCACGGAGGTGATTTGGGCACAGGCAGCATATGGCAGGGAGGGAAGGCTATGGGCATTTTTGAACATAGGTTCCCTCTACTAACGCCTGCACTCTCCCCCCAAACCAGCCTCCTCACCCGAGCAGGCCATCCACCAGGGCCAGAGTGGGCACGCCCTTCATTGCCATTGTAGCCGTTCCCAGCTGTGACCTGCAGACAGAGAGCTGCACCCCTGGGGTGCCCCTCAGCAGTGCTGCGGTGGCTGGTCTGCTTGTTTCCATGGCTCTTGGATGTAGGCTCCTGCAGGGAGCCCAGCGCCAGCATGGTGTCAGGCACACCGCACACTCCCACCTGTGTCTGCTGAGTCCTGAGTGGGTCACAACTCAGGCCTGGGCTTCAGGCTCCAGAGCCCAGACCCGCCCAGTACCCACCACGGTTTGTTCCCTCGACACCCACGCCCGACCGTGAGAAATGCCACAGCGCCCCAAACGGATGTGACATAGACCGCGGGAAGGGGCGCTGAGGAGCAAGGCAAGCCCCCAGACAGAGTGAATTGAGGAGGCTTCCTACAAAGAGTGAGTTTTGAGCTAGACTTTTCCCAACTTTTAAATGATGGTCAGCCCTAGCTGTGTTGGCTCAGTGGATAGAGTGTTGGCCTGTGGACTGAAGGGTCCCGGGTTCGATTCTGGTCAGGGGCACATGCCTGGGTTGTGGGCTCGATCCCCAGTAGGGGGCAGCCGATCAATGAATCTCTCGCATCTATCTCTCTCTCCCTCTCCCTTCCTTTCTGAAATCAATCCTATATAATAAAAGTGTAATATGCAAATCAACCAAACAGCAGAACGACCAGTCGGTGGGGGGCGGGGCTGGCAAGCAGGTGGTGCCAGGCTAGCCAAGGTGTGTGTCAGCAGGCAGAGGGAATGGCACTGGGGGCGGGGGCCGACACCGTCCCCTGATCAGCTGGGCTGGTCACCTCCCGCACAGGGAGGCCAGACTGTGGCTTAGGCCTGGGCCTAAGCTGTCAGTAGGACATCCCCTGAGGACTCCTGGACTGTGAGAGGGCGCAGGCTGGGCTGAGGGACCTCCCCCGCAGTGCACAAATTTTTGTGCACTGGGCCTCTAGTAAAAATTAGTTTTTAAAAAATATTCAATTATGAATATGGAACTGCAGAAAATTTGGAAGAATAGTGCAATAAACACCCATAAATTCCCCCTAGATAAAACATTTGTTAGCATTTTGCCACATTGCCCTGTGTGTGTGAGCATATACATGTAACTTCTCTGAAGGATTTGAATGTGGGACATTGCAGACATTATGACACTTCAGCCATGAACACATCGGCTACTCGTCATTATTCCCCTAGAACCCTAATACCGTTTTTATGCCTAAGAAAACCAATACTCATTCCTTAACCCCAAGCTCATATTCAAATTTCCCGAAATGTCCTAATTTTTTCTTAATCAAGGATTCAATCAATGTTCCTGCATCAGAGGCAGACTGTCGGAGCTGTTGACTGAATGGAAAGCAGGCATTCCTCCCGGGAAGGTTCCGGAGTCACCACCCACGGTGCATGCTCCCAGGGCCGGGGGTGAGCAGGAGTGAGGGGCCTTGAAGCTAACACTGGGGAGTTTGGCTCTGCCACGGGGGTTAATCCAGAACGAGGCGGGTGGGGGGAATCCCAGTTGTGCAAAGCACTCAGCAAAGACCACCCCTGCTCTTCTGACGAACCTCTGGGTGTCTTTATCAGACCACACCTGCCATCACTTTCTTCCCTAGACACTCAGTCACAACTCAAACTCACACGGGGTCTCAGCTGTGGGTCAGGACCTGGGGAGACCCTGGGATAAACCTCTGGGGCTGCCTGGCCGGCCCGCCTCTCTTGGCTGCTCTCCCTCCCTCCACCTGCCTCCCTGCTTTGCCCTTAAGAACTTAATTAGACCTGCCAGAGAGCCTCCAGGGAGAACAGCTGGCACCAGGGACAGAAATAGCCGGGCAGAAACCCTGACTCTGTCCAAGCCTCCAGCTCCGGCCAGAGTTGGAGGCAGAGAGAATGGGGGTTGGGGACGGAGAACATTCAGAACATGTCCCTGTCCCCCTGAGATCCCCCCACCTGGGCCAGAGAAGCTAAGCACTCACCGAGCCCAGGACTCCTGTGGGGTCACGCCACCCAGCCCCTGCCATCTGATAGTGTGGGTTGAGCATCTATCTCAGGGGCACAAGCCTGACCCTGGGAAGAGGGCCCCTGCCCCGGCCTACACTCTGGCTTTCTTCTGGCCCAGCCGCACCTGAGGTGAGGAGTCCGGGAGATGAAGGAGATGGATGTGTCCATCCTGAGGTCACGTCCCCTCTAGATCAGGCCTTAGGTACTGAGATCCAGAAATCCCTGCCCAGGCAGTCTCCTGCCCACTTCCTGAGCCTGAGCAGGTGTCCTCCACGGGCCCAGTCCCCGAGGGTGGATGGCATCACCAGTGTGGACGAGCCTGGGGGGACCAAAGGGGCAGCTGTTGGTAGGGTCGTGGGTGAGGCTTGGACGTGAAGGCTGGGGTGTCTCATGCATGTTTGCAAGGCCCCTCAGGGTGTGAGAAGGGGAGGGGGCAGGCTGAGGGCCAGCAGCTGGCTCAGCCCACACTGCCACGTGTCAGCGAAGAACTCTAAGGAGGCCAACCATCCTTAGTTCCAACCTGACCCTCCAAGTTGCTATAAAGGTATATTGACAAGGAAGGGAGAAGTGCCTATTTTATTTCATAAGTGTCTAGGCCAGGGGCCCTCAAACTTTTTAAACAGGGGGCCAGGTCACTGTCCCTCAGACCGTTGGAGGGCCGGACTATAGTTTTAAAAAAACTATGAACAAATTCCTATGCACACTGCACATATCTTATTTTGAAGTAAAAAAACAAAACGGCAAAAACACCCGCATGTGGCCCGCGGGTTGTAGTTTGAGGACGCCTGGTCTAGGCAGAGGGAGGGACACTGATGAAGGCACGGAGCTGTGGCATGGCCCAGCACAGTCCCTAGTCCCTGCGGGCACTGTTTGCAGGCACTGCTGACCTCTGTGTATTTGGAGTACCCTTCAGTGGGGTGAGTGGACACTCGAAATGGCACCTTTTGGTGCTAGGCATCAACCTGACCGGAGTACTTTATTTATTTACTAGAGGCCCGGTGCATGAAATTCATGCACGGGGGTGGGGGGGGGGGCGTCCCTCAGCCCAACCTGTACCCTCTCCAATCTGAGAGCCCTCAGGGCATGTCCTGCTGACCTTAGGCCCGCTCCCTGTGGTTCTCTGCTCTCTGCGGGGCTTGCCTGCTCCACACCATAGCGATGGGCAAGCAAGCCCTGCTGGGTGCTGCCTGCAGCTGCGCTTGTCTGCTCCTGGGTCGCCGCGGCAACAGCCAAGCAGGCCCTGCTGTCTGCTGTCAAGCTGTGCCGCTGCACCCATCCCCCCAGGCCCACCCTGAGGTTGCCTGTCCAGCCCTGCCTGGCTCCCCGGGCCCCACAGCAGCTGTGGCCGCTGGGGTCTGGCCCTGCCTCCCTCCTTGGCCCTTGAAGCAGCCTCGGCGGCTGCTGACCAGGCCCTGCCCCAGTGCAGGAGCATGGAGGCGGGTCCGGGCGCGGGCGCCACCCCAACCCTCGAACGCTGATGGGGGCGGGTCTGGGCCTATCCGGCCGTTGAGAGGCCACCCTGAGTCCCGCCCCCCAGCCTCCCGCCGGCCCAATCGTGGGCATAGCGGAGTGATGCTTATTTGCATATTACTCTATTATTAGATAGGATTTGGCCTTGAAATACTCATCATTTATTTATTTATTTATTTATTTATTTATTTAATTTTTAAAAATCTTGATTGTTGAAAGTATTACATAGGTCTTTCTCCCCCGCCCCTTAACCTCTTCCAGCCCGCTCCCATCCTCCCCCTCCCCTCACTGCCAGGCCCTCAGCCCCCCTGGCCTGTGTCCACAGGTTATGCATATATGCACACAAGTTCATTGGCTGATCTCTGCCCACCCACCCTCCCCTGCCTTCCCTCTGAGGTTCAGCAGCCTGTTCATGCTTCTATACTCGGGCTGGCCCGTGTACCTTAAAACACAGGCACTCCAGGAAAGGCAGTACGTACGTCAGTACAAGGCCTCCCTCTGCCTGGAGTGATCGAATGCCTTGGCCTTCGGCAGAGGCCCCTGGTGCTCAGGACGGCCCACGGCCCACCCCATCGCCCCCCTTCCCCGTGCTCCTGCCCAGCCTCGGTATTCTGAACACGCGGAGTGGCGAAGGACTGAGCAGAAAGGGCCCTAGCTGCCTGGACCCCACTAGTAGGGTCTGACAGTCGGTCTTTCCCTCCCGCCTCCCAGGGAGGACTCGGGCTGGAATCTGAGGCCCCCGCTGGTGATAGGCTCAGGCTGAGTGGAGGGGAACGGTTTTTAGATTTCCTAATTTTGGCGATTGCTAAGGGAACTGGCTGTTCAAGTCTCCATGGGCAAGGAGACAGTTTGATTTGTGCCACTCCAGAAGGCGACTTCTACCCCGTGATAATGTTCCCATGTGTGTCTGGTTCTCCAGCATTGACAATGCATGTCTCTGGGCTGAGCATTGTGGGCGCAGAGAGCGGGGGTGGGGGTGGGGGGCTGCCTAAAAGCGTGTGTGTCCTCAGGAGGTGACACAGGCCTCACGGCCAAGCGGTAGAGACTGAGTCGTGGGATCTCTTTACTCCGCACCAGGGGAGTCTGGGCGGGAAGAGGACCCATGGTTCACGGAAGGGGAGCTCCCTGGAGGGGAAAAGGCATAGAAAGGGGAGCTGGGCACCTCGGAGATCCACTCAGATTTTAGTCCAGGAATGGCATGTACCTTCACTGCTGTCAGGCACAAACCCTGACAGGCAGCAGGGCGTGCCTGAAAGGGCAGCTCATCCACCCATTCACCCATTCATTCATTCACCCATTCATTCATTCATTCATTCATTCATCCACACACCCCTCCATTCATCTAGTCAGTCAGTCACCAAACCCATATTGAGCAGGACTGTGGGGATATGCTGATGGGTTAGGGCCCTGCCTTCACACCTGATGCTCCTTGTAGACCAGGTCGGGGTTCTCCACCTGGGAACCTTCTCCCTCAGTCCATGTGTCTGAAGCCTGCACTCACCCTTCACCCCTCTCATCCACAAAGCCTTCTGTGGTCCCTTTCATCATCTGGAGTCACTCCTTCCCTCCCCCGTCAGTACCCACTCTAAGCTTCACCAGCCACGTCGACTCCTTTCCTCTGATGTGATGGTTCTTACTCATCACGCCCTGCGTCACTGGAGAGCAGGGCCCCTGGCAGGCTTTCCCACTTGTCCTGCACAGATGTGCACACAGTGTTTGATGAGTGCTCCTGAATGAATGAATGAATGAATGAGGAGTAAATGAATAAATGAATGGAAGGTAAGTTGTGTCTTTTGCAGGATGATGTCAAGCCCATACTATTCTAAGCGTCCTTCAGCCATAGGCTGGGACATTTAGAAACTTAGGGTATTTTCCTGTTGGGTTGACATAGGATGTAAGCATCTGTATTGTGTGTGTGAATTGTTGCCCTTCAATCATAGGGATAAGATTGTGCTCAGCCATCCACAGTAGGTTTCCTTCTTTGTTTGGCGTTAGCAGGGACTCAGGAGGCAGTTTCTCTGGGCTCAATCATCTGGGTGTTTTAGGGATGATTCTAACCATGAAAGTATCTGACTTTTATGGGGTGCTTGGCACATGCCAAGTTTATTCACAGCTGGTTCTCACAACAGCCCCATCTTGTCTTACAGAATTAGAAACGATGGCTCGGAGGGGTTAAGCGACTTACTCGAGGCCACCCAGCTGTGAGGCCGGAGCAGGTCTTCTTACTCGGGTCCCAGCTCTCCTCCCTCCTCCTGGCTCGTCCCACCCTCACCGGCAGAGGGGCCTAAGAAAGACACAGGCCCTCGGCCCTGTCTCAGCAGGGTCAGGGCGCCATGTCCCTCACCCCGTGGCCCCGGTGGAACGAGGCCCTGCCACGGCTGTCGTCCCGGAGCCCCGCTGAGGTGGTGCTGGAGACGCTCATGATGGAGCTGGCGGGGCAGATGCGCGAGGCCGAGAGGCAGCAGCGGGAGCGCAGCAGTGCGGTCAGGAAGGTCTGCACCGGCGTGGACTACAGCTGGCTGGCCAGCACGCCCCGGGCCACCTACGACCTCAGCCCCGGGGAGCGGCTGCAGCTAGAGGATGTCTGCGCCAAGATCCCCCCGGCCTACTGTGGGCCTGCCATCCTCAGGTAACCCTGGCCCTGGCACGGGGCCCGGCTGTTGAGCTGCAGGCTCCAGGGAGGGTGGCTGCAGTGGCAGGGCGTGGGGTTACCAGGACTGGGGCCCGGGGGCCCTGGAGGACCCGTCGTCGTCGGTTAGAAGGAGCAAGGCAGGAGGAGGAATCGGAAGGAGGCCCTGGAACATCAGGCCGTGCTAGGGGCTCAGAGGGAGGCAGGGTGGCTCCTGGGTCCAGGCTCCTGCGTTTTGATAGGACAGAACCCCAGGCCTTTGAACTTGCTGATCTCCCTGTCCTGATGGCTGTTATCCTGGATTCTAACAAGCTGGGTCCTTCTCCATTAGTTCATCTTCCACTCTACCTTCTTAGAGAGGTTTCCCCAAATAACAGTTATCCTGTTTCAAACTAGCATGCCTAAGGGGTGTGTGTGTGTGTGTGTGTGTGTGTGTGTGTGTTTGTGTGTGAGTAAGGGGTGCAGAGCCCTAGGGCGCTGAACATTAAGAGCTTGGGTACAATATTCCTGAATATAAGTGTAACCTTAACAAAACCATGACCTACATACTCCAGCATCAGATGGATTCCTGTTGAAGTCAAAGAAGCATTAGTCTGATTTCAAAAGTAACTCGGTTTCTTTATCTGCATTTCTCAAACACTAGTAAAGAGATACAGATCCACAATAAAACATCTTAAAATCCATCCCCCACCAATCCCCAGAATCTTCTCTCACCATCTTTTTTTTTAATACTTTTTTTCTTATTGATTTCAGAGAGGAAGGGAAAGGGAGAGAGATAGGAACATCAATGATGAGAGAGAATCATTGATCGGCTGCCTCCCGCACGCCCCACACTGGGGATCGATCCCGCAACCTGGGCATGTGCCCTGACTGGGAATCGAACCATGACCTCCTGGTTCATAGGTCGGTGCTCAATCTCTGATGGGCTTCTCTCACCCATCTTTAATGAATGTATATCTATTGTACACCTTTTTCTTTGAAATGCCCCTTAAAAACTCTTCTCCTTCTCCAGTTCTGTCTACATGCCTCTGGATTTTGTTGTCTTTTGAACTCCCTCCCACTTCTTCCTCCGGGCTGAGAATCTCACCCTCTCCACTTGGCTGTACCACGGGAGCCCCCAGTTCCAGGAGCACCCTGGGGACAGGGGCAGGGGTCAGTCTTGGGGGGCTGGCGCTGACGAGGGAATCTAACCTGGCAAACCACACCTCCTACATGACGGGGAGGCTGGGGACATGCGTAGGGTGATCGTCTTGTCCCACTGGCTGCCTCCCGTCCCTGCTGAGGGGTTGGAGCAGTCCTGACTCAGTAGGGTGGGAGAACCTATGCAGTCAACGACTCGGTAACTACCACTCATTCTTGAGGCCCAGCAAAGGCATTTCTGGCAGAGGAACCAGCAGGGAGCCAGAGAACCTGGGCCTGGGGGCACATGTGTGACTCCCGGCTGGAGCACAGACGGGGACACAGCGGGGGACCTGGGGTGGAAGGAAAAGCTCAGGGCAGTGGCAGAATCGGACACACACTTCCGAGAGACCGCTCCGGTCAGGGGGCGGAGAATGGAGGATGGAGGGAGGGGATGAGCCAGAAAGCCTCATGTCCTGGACGGTGAAGGCAGGGGGCTCCCCTCACCACACGGATGTGGATAACCTGGGCAAGTGCTAGGGTTTTGCATGTTAGCTCATTAAACCACACAAAGGTGGCTGTGACCCCACTTTACAGACGGGGAAGCTGAGGCTCCTGGAGGCCAGAAGTGGCAGAGCTGGGATTCGAACTAGGGCTGGGCTGGGGCCACAAGGAGGTGGGGTGACTCTGAGTTACCTCAGGAGCAGTGGGGACGTGGAGGACTTGGGACTTGACCTTAGGGCGTGCCCATGGAAGCCCCTGAGGCCAGGTGCCACCACCAGGTGACCCCCCCTCCCCCCACCCTGCAGGTTCCGGCAGCTGCTGGCGGAGCAGGAGCCCGAGGTGCGGGAGGTGTCCCGGCTCTTCCTCTCGGTGCTGCAGGAGGTCCTGGAGCGGACGAAGCAGGAGGACGAGGCCCGCAGGCTGACCCGGCAGTGGAGCCTGCGGCCCCGCGGCGGCCTGGCGCTGGCCACCTTCAGGGCCCGCGCCCGCATCTCTCCCTTCGCCAGCGACATCCCCACCGTCTCGGAGGACGTGGAGCGGGAGGCTCGGCCGCCGCCCCGCACCTGGAGCATGCCCGAGTTCAGGGCGCCCCAGGAGGACTGACCCACCTGCTCCCACCCGGGGCAAAGCCACACATGGGAGGGCGCGGAAGGCCTGTGACCACCCCGGGCCCTGGAACCTCCTGCCACATGGCCACGGGCAGCCCCATCCCAAGGCACCCCTGTGAGATGGAGCCCCTCCCACTAAAGCAGGACCCCCTCCCACCCCTCCCACTAAAGCAGGACCCCCTCCCACCCCTCCCACTAAAGCAGGGCCCCCCCCCACCCCTCCCACTAAAGCAGGACCCCCTCCCCCCCTCCCACTAAAGCAGGACCCCCTCCCACCCCTCCCACTAAAGCAGGACCCCCTCCCACTAAAGGGTCAGGGCTTGGAGCTGCCCAGGAGGGGGACGCGGGGGGGGGCCTCCCTCCCCGAGGTCTCGGCAGACAGACCAGGGCCCCACCTTCTGCTTGTGTCTGGGAGACGAAGAATTGCCCTGACTTTTTGCCAAGACCCGAGTCCTCACCCCACCTCCAGGGTTGTCCCATTCACCCCATCTCCCTGGGTCACTAACGATGAGGGGCCTGTTGGGTGGTGTCCATTCTCTGCTGGTGACTGGCGGGTCCCGCCACTGCAGGCGGGTCCCAGCCTCGTGGGCGAGCAGAGCTGGAAGCGGCCACAGAGGTCACCGGGTCCCCTCTCCTGACTTCTGGATGAGGACCCTGAGGCTCAGAGAAGGCCACGCTTCTTCCACCTTAAACGGATCCCTGTGGGTGGTAGGTTGTCCCTGAGTACTGTCTCTGCCCTGGAGTCCTGGAGTCCTGGGCTATGATGGGACAGGTCCAAGGACGTCTGCACCTGCCTGTGGTCTGACTTCTGTCTTGCCTTGGCCTTGGCCTTGGCCTTGGCCTGGGGGGCTAAACTGCTCTCCAAGAAAATAGCTGGGGCAGAGGTAGGCTGCTGTCACCCCACCCCAGGGTGCCATCTCCTGGGGGGTGGCCAGTCCCCAGCAGCTCCTCCTAGAAGCTCAGCTCCCCCCGCTCGATGCTTTGGAGAGTCCGGGTCTCTGACGCCAGGGCCCCTTCGGAATCTGGCCATGCCTGCTCTTCGGCCTTCCCCAGAGACCACGCCCCTACCTGACCTCGAGGCACCGGAAATGCTTTAGGAGAGCCTTCCTAGAGCTTGATGATGGGCATGTGGCGTCTCCCATGTGGGGATCACCCATAGTGAATCCTCACACACTGGGCTGAAGTGGGGCGTGGGGGATGGTGGGGAAAGTGTCTGTCCCGTTATCCATGCTCACTCAGAAAACGCAAGTGAAGCATCCTTAACCCCAACCCCTTCAACAGCCAACAGCTGCTATCACTCACTGAAGTGAAGCAAGTACTTCAGTTGCAAGCTTGTCCCCGGCCCTGGCTGGGGCGTGTGCAGGATCCAAGCCATATGTTTTGTTTCTCTCTCTCCCCGAGTCCCTTCCACTCTTTCCTAAAAATGAATGGAAAAATATCCTCTGGGGAGGATTAACAACAACAAAATAAATAAAAGATTTCTTTTAAAAAAAGAGAGAAAATGTAAGTGAATCTTTTTTTCCCCCTGCAAAAAGCTTTATTGTTTCATTTGGTCCAGTGCCTGGGAGAGGCCTTCAGGGTGGTTAAAGGAACGGCTAGTAGTTTTGGGGAGAGGCTCAGACACCAGGGGATGCAGAGGGGCCCCTCAAAGGCCTCCTGGCTCCACAGGCTCCTAGTCGTGCTGGAGGGGGAGCCTTTCCAAGAGCTTCTGGCCCCGCCCAGCCTGGGGGCCGGCAGCCTGCGGAGGGGAGCCAGGTGTGGCCCATCTTCCTGATGAGTTTCACCTCC